>NW_028301539.1:17277500-17285000 GCF_042242905.1 Orbicella faveolata
CACCAGTTTCCCATGGGAGTTCCTGTGTCTCGGCAAGGAAAATTATGACATATGGTAAAACACTGGTCCATAAAGGTCTGAAAGCTGACTCACATTACAGTCTACTGTGGCCAATGGCGCCATCTTTTTCTTCCTTTTTTGACGCCACCTTAGTCGCCTATGAGCAAATGATTTTCGCCATCCCTACTTAGTCACTTTCTATTCATGCATCTAACTTATAAAGCCTTTTAAATTGTTCATCCTAGCTAAACGAAGTAACACATTTGTTAAATTGAATGTAGAAGAGATTAACAACGCGAATCTTCCCATTATAAAATCCTTACTAGCCCCTACCTGCCGGGAATTTTCTTACCCCCAAAATCCCGAAAACGTGCAACCCCATCCTAGTGACTATTTAAAATGCAACCCCACTATAGTCAATCTAGTCGTGAAACAAGACCCTATCCAGCGGCATATCCCCATTACATTAGCCTATTACTAGGAAGCCTTCACCCCCCCCCCCCAACCCCGCCCCACTCCCCCATCCTGGCCGGGGGGATAGAATGCTCGATAGCGGAAGGCTTCCACTAAACTTTAGATTTCTACAACAACCGCAGTCACTGTTAAGACTATTTTACGTGCTTTACCACACGACGTTTTCCCAACTGCAATTTTTGCTGCAGGAGAGTACGGCGCCGTATAACGGATGTAGAAGAATCTAAGGCATATGTGCGACCAAATAACATGGCAGACAGCAACGGCTTGTTAAATGAGCTCACAACCATTTTATGTCCAGAGTACTCAGTTTCCTTTCCTGAGATTATCTGCAAATCACTTAAAATAACCTCAGGATACACGTACGTTTCAGTGGAGAAATTTCCCTCAATAGCAAACGACTTGAAAATGGTTGATGATGTTGTAGTTGAACTGCCACAGGATTGTTCCTCCATACTTGCGCATTTAAGTAAAATGCAGGCCTGAATGTAGTATCCTCCGGGGTACTTGTGATGACCATTGAAGGTTCCAAAGGCAAACATCTCATTTCCAAAAGGACTTTCACTGGCTGTGGAGTAATTTGCTTGACAGCAAAGACCAGGGGTACAGACGGAGACAGTGCCATGAGCCCCGCTGAGCTTTACAAATGTGTAAGGATCATCCCTAACTTGAGAGGTGAATGTTTCATCGCTGGACTGATCTAACTTTGATTCTGCACTTTTTTCGCGGAAATTATCTTTTGGCAAATCTGCGTTTGGCACGCGAGCCACCAGAAGATGTCCCTCAGAAGTTTGCATGTCATGGATGTACTGTAATGCGTCGCCTCTTGAGTATATTCCGCTTCCTGTCATTTTGTATTGTGGAAAATGCTGGTTGGCAGCGAGAAAATTGACTGAAAGACCCCTTGACCATCCCTGCTGTATCCCGACTGAAATCAAGGTGGGAAGGCCATCCATCCAAGCGGTGGGAAATACAATATTGCTAACACTCTCGCCCAGCACAATAGCAGGATCATAGAAGAGAAGGTCAAAGCATGTGAACACACCAAATGTGACGCCAAATGAAGTCGTAAATATAACGACCTCTGGTTGACGTGGAGTATTAAAATAAGTTTTCTCGATGCTAAAAAGATGCATTTTGCGATACCTTGCAAGCAGTGTGCCATCTGTGTCAAATGCAACATCGGTGTTGAACTGGTACCTTCCATCATCAGGGCAGTAAGGGTCCGAAGTCTTATTACAGTACTTCACATCTCCCATGTTTGCAACCACCGCGATTGAAAAGTTGCGCGCCATGCAACTGAGTATATGTGTAACCTCTGTGTTCTTGAAACGATCTGGTTCTGTGCATGGATTCCAACTCGTGGCGAGACTAGGCGGGTTCGGAATGTCATCCAAATACAGATATATCTCATCGCGTGTAAACGTAAATCCATATAAGCCATCTTCGGGAAAAACGATAATGTCTGCTCCTTTCTCTTTCGCGAGGCGAGACTTTTCTTGGAAGACTGCTATATTTTCCTTCATGACTTCAAGAGCTTGGCTGCGTGTTTGAACGCCTAATTTGAAGACAGTGGCGTGTTCGTAAACAGCAGCAGTGTATCCTTTAGAGGCTATTGACGCGTTTACCATTAACAATGGCACTAGAAGTGCCAAAATGGGAGGGACTCTTCCTTGTTGGATCATGTTATGAGGGGATTTAGCGCTTAAGATTTTGAAACTTTCTCGAAATTTCGCCTTGCAGCGTAGTTGGAGTTTCTCACTTGGATTGTATTCAAACCGAACTTTCTCCTTTTCGAATTTTGCTTGATCTGTACCTCCGGGGTTTCTTCTTGAATCTTGCATGTACCTTCGCACAGCTGATCTTTTGTAATTTCTTTGTCAGATATTCGAAAAGTGAACTTCGTACTTTTCAGGGCCACGTAAGCTCCTCTCAAGGGTAGGTTTCTAACGCCGCAAAAATTCAACTGATAAATTTTTATTCAAAAATATGAACATATATTACAAGCATTCCACCTGCGATTGAAACGTTCATGTAGCCTTTTAATTTAATTTTAATCAATTTTAATGTAAATGGTTTAATTCAATCATGCACTCCAAACATAGGCATAGTCATTTAAAACATTCGATTAATAAGGTTAAACCTTCAATTATTGATTTAAAACCTTTAAAAATTAAAAAGGGTTGTTGTCGGCGGTTGGATACGAAGTTCAAACAAAATTGAAAATTCAAATATGTTAATTAATTAAATTTACTTGTCGGGCATTCAATATTCGATATAACCATTCCATTCAGACATTAAATTCGAACTTCCCAGGCCGGGAACTTTCAACCTAGTAAGCGTTCAATTCGATTATGTCATTCAAACAGGGTTTGTTCACACCCTCACCCAGTTGAAACGCTCAATGAATTTGAACGTTCATGATCATCTTTACAAAAAAAAAAAAAAAAAAGGAAAAAGAAAAAGAAACATTCCAGTAGAACTCAAGGTGATCTCTCATGGCACTGTGGCCTAAGGCCAACATCCTGGATCTTCTGAGATCCGAAAGGCGCGGTGGGGAAACCGATTGGTGGAGAGCTTCGTCAGGATGTCGTTCAATATGGCGTCCCAACTTCACCAATGCTCAAAAGCTCGATTAAGGTTACACAATACCTTCGCGGGTGCCCTTCAGAAAAAAAATTCGTACCTGTGTTATTTTTAAGGAAACCGTGACTACAAACTTTATATCAATAGAAAGGATATGAACTGTAGAATTCGGAAAAATATCCACCGTTTTGGCCGCGCCTTTGTTAAGAAGAAAGATGACATTAAATATTCTCGACGCACTTTTGTTCCTCGATGCTTAAGGAATGTTCTGGCCAAATTTCGTGAAAATCTGCCGATACTATATACTCTATTAAGTCATTTAAAGAGATGGTATTCTCGCGAAAAACTACTGCGAGTTATTGCCGTTTGAAGAGTTGTAAACATGTCACTCGGCGGGTATGTGAACAAAATATGCCGCCAGCCAATAAAATCATGGCACCCCTAACGTCCAGTCCCTTCATTGCAAGCGAAATGATTTTCGCGGGAATTCCAAGGCAATAATGGTGTAAGAGTCAAGTTCTTCTTGTTGAACTCACCGCTGGTGAGAAATTATGGGGAAAATCAAGAGAAATAAGTGCGGTAAGAGTACGGGTGCGAGTATGCACGATCCCTTGATGCTGTCGGTCAAAGTTTTCTTCTTGTCTTTGGCAAATTCCGCTTTTTCTTCTTCTTAGGGCCTGGCTTCGAGTTTTTCGTCGTCCAAGGACTTTTCTCTTTCTTTTTTAGCATGTTTCATGACCTTAATAAAGAGTGATAGGTAGCATGGACAACTGCGAAATAGGGTGTAAACAAAAAATGCTAATGAGACCCTTGTAATAAGAAAGGAAGACGTTTCGCACAAAAAGTTGATGCGCTATGAGGATAACGACACCTAACTGTTTTATCAACTTTTATTTTAAAAAAGTTTTTTTCTAAATAACTCGCGTGCGTTTTAAGATTTTACATTCATTTTTGGGGAAATGCTAGATTTTATAGCGACTTAAAATTCAACAAAAGTAGCACTTCGAAGGTATTGTGTAACCTTGAGCGATTATAACAGTCTTGATGTCAGTATTACTGTTTATACTTTTCATTTCCAAGCTCTACTATTAGTACCTTAGATAGATTTTTTTTATGTGCGCCTAGCGAGGCGCAGATCGAAATCAAAGTACGCAAGGTTGGTGTCACTCTCGACTCCATTTAGTAGACTTTGTTTTTTACGTGACTCAAACTTTGGTGGCCATGCGCTCTTCTTGCTCAAGGGGAACTCGGAAATGGCTAATTAAACAGTTTTAGTCAGAGATCAACCAGCTCGACATTTTTGGAAGGAAGCCAGCGTTCCTACCGACTTTCCTAAAAGGAGTTTGAAAGAGTCACCCACCCATCTCAAGCCCAGAGTCTCTCAGGGCTTGTCAGCGGCTGAAGTTAACGAGTAGCACTGGGGACGAGAAAGAGGCGGCATCTTCAAAAATATAAACATGGCGTCCTACAATCCAGCATGAACATTCACTAGTTTCTTTCTTTTACCGTCGTGGTTAAAGATCAATGTCGCATCGTAGGATACACGATCGATTCGTCTACCCTTCTTCTTACTAAAAATGCGGCGTCTCTCGCAGACATGGAAGCAGAAGAGAACGTCGGACCGAAGTCAACATGTCTTCAAACAAAGAATTACCAACGTCCATGAACTGAAAAATGAAAAGGATAACCAAAGCAACTCTAAGGTGAGAGATGTCAGAGGGTTAATTTATATAAGTCGTATTATTATGTAATTGATTATAAACATCAAATCCGTTTTAATTCCGGTGAGCTGATAGACGTTTTCACGTACGGTTCTGATGCCATCTCGTTTAGGGGCAAACACGGCCAAATTACAGTTAAAGGTTTGGTTAAAAGTGGAGAATAAGAATCTACTGATCAAATTTGAGGGGAGAAGGCTCGCCATCATAGCTAATATTTAGACTTTTTAAAAACTTTTCGCTGTGTCTAGATATCTGGAAGCTGGACAGCGTTTTTAAAATTTATACTCGGTGTCCGGCAGGCAGAAAATTTTCCATTTACGACTACATTGTATGTATACGTCTTGTTAGCAATACAATTATTGAGAACTAACCATAAGCTGGCTATCCAGCAGCCATTCATTTCAAGTTAACCGTATTGCTTATCAGGCTACATGGACACAGAGTATTACACATTCTTTATAATGTCCACTGGTAGAAAAGATTTACATGTAAGACCTAAGAGCCCCACCAAATCTAAAAAACTAAGACCTAAGACCCCCCCCCCCCCCCCCCCGAATCTCAAAAACTAAGACCTGAGACCTGCGAATCTCAAAAACAAAGACTTAGATCCCCTCCAAATCTCAAAAGCTAAAACCTAAGACCCCCTCCAAAGCTCAAAAACTAAGGCCTAAGATCCCTTCCAAATCTCAAAAACAAAGACTTAAGACCTCCTCCAAATCCCGAATCTCAAAAAGTAAGACCTAAGATCCCCTCCAAATCTCAAAAAGTAAGACCGAAGACCCCCTCCAAATCTCAAAAACTAAAACCTAAGATCCCCTCCGAATCTCAAAAACTAAGACTTAAGACACCCTCCGAATCCCAAATCTCAAACACTAAGACTTAAGAGTCCCTTCGGATCTCAAAAAGTAAGACCTAAGATCCCCTCTGAATCTCAAAATCAAAGACTTAAGACACCCTCCGAATCCCAAATCTCAAACACTAAGACTTAAGACCCCTTCCAAATCTCAAAAACTAAAATCTAAGACCCTCTCCCAATCTCAAAAACTAAAATCTAAGACCCTCTCCCAATCTCAAAAACTAAAATCTTAGACCCCCTCCCAATCTCAAAAACTAAAATCTAAGACCCTCTCCCAATCTCAAAAACTAAAATCTAAGACCCTCTCCCAATCTCAAAAACTAAAATCTAAGACCCTCTCCCAATCTCAAAAACTAAAATCTAAGACCCTCTCCCAATCTCAAAAACTAAAATCTAAGACCCTCTCCCAATCTCAAAAACTAAAATCTAAGACCCTCTCCCAATCTCAAAAACTAAAATCTAAGACCCCCTCCCAATCTCAAAAACTAAAATCTAAGACCCTCTCCCAATCTCAAAAACTAAGAACTTTGTTCACTTCATTCGAAACTTAAATCAACAACATGCAAAAGATATTGTAAAAGGGGCAAAATAAACAAAAGCAATAAAGTAGTCAACTGGTAAGAGTAATTCATGATTAAAAGATTAGTGGAAAGGAGTGGTAAGACGTACAAGTTTACAACACAAGTTTTTTTGAAATTTTACACTCCTTCGTTAACAATTACATGTAACTTTTTTCACTCATGTTTTAGGTCAACCAACAAGTTCTAAATGCACCATCTCCAAGTGTGTCATTCAACTTGTCATTTGGCTTTGAGTTTGATGCTGCTGATTTCTCAGAAGTTGACAAAATAGTCGACCAACACCTCCATTGTGACCCTGTGCCACAGTCCCCTCTGAAATCTTCAAATGGTGTCTTTAAAGGAAATGTTACTCCTAAGCCAGCTGGACTGGTTTTTACTCCACCATCCACCACCAACAGGAAAAGCGGATCTGTACCAAACAAGTTTGGCCGTGCCAGGGAGCGCATCTCAACGCCAATTGAAGACTCGGAGAATATGGCACTGTTTTCTTCTGCTCATTCTCCTGTGTTTTCACCTGTCACTGGTGCTTTTCAACAGTTTGAAAACAGTGCTGTTGGATCCCAAGTTAGCAGAAGAAGCTTTGAAAATCCTTCTGGCCATCCAAGCAAATGGTACAAAATATAAATTGCAATGTAAATAATAATAATGGTGATGATGATAGCATTTTACATGTGTACAGTTGCAAACAAGTTGCAGATATATTTTGCCCCTGGAAGAATTCCTTAGTGATTGCCTTACTCTGAGGGTTAAAGTGCAATTTTAATTTAATTTGAGCATTGTCCACAATACAGCTTGTAATATTTTTTTATTAACTTATATACTACACTAGCCAATAGTGCTTTTCACTTGTTCTGATTGGTTAACTTGGAGGAGATTAGCAAAGTGCTACAATGTATTAACCTCCTTGCAGCTGAAGAGAAACAATTTAGTTAGGTTAGAAACAGTTTAGTTTGGTGAGTGAAGTAGAAATTGTTTGATTTGCTACTGATGTTGTCATTCAACTTGTGTGGTATATAAAAGAAGTGAAGCCTTGGAGCCGATAGCTCATAGCTGCCAGAGCTTATCCCGGTTTCTGTAGCATGAAGCGGCTAGGAGTATTTCTACTTCCCCTGGATGGGATGCTAGTCCATTGCAGGTCACTCCCACACAATTTGTTAGGTTTCCCCAACAATTTGCCAGTACCCATTTATACTCCTGGGTGGAGAGAGGCACTGTGAGAGTTAAGTGTCTTGCCCAAGAACACAACACAATGCCCCTGGCTTGGACTCGAAACTGCACCGCT
>NW_028301539.1:17287500-17345000 GCF_042242905.1 Orbicella faveolata
TATTTACGCAATAGTGATAAACAAGATTCATTATATCCTCTTGACGGATCAGTGACGTGTGTGGTAGTAGCACAGACGCAACATTGCTCGTTTTGTAAAGTCTTTTATAAAGACCTCACTGAATGTTTATTGTACAATAAATTATTCCACGAGCGCGCGTTGGATGTGAGATGGAAGATAGCCAACGAGGTGCGTAGCGCCAAGTTGGCTATAATCATCTCTCATCCAGCAAGCGTGAGTGGAATAACTGTTTTATTAAAGACGACCCCAAATATAGAAAATTAAAATGATATGAAAATAAAAACGTCCCCAAAAAATTACCCATACACTTACCATGTACCATATTTGTAGAGCATGGTATAATGGCTCATATATCATGGTATAATGGCTCATATACCATGATGGCTAAGGCGATGAAAACTCTTTAATTGGATTATCCAGTGATCCCGTTTGTAATAATACGGGCTATTCGGCTTCTCGAATTTAAAATCTTCACTTACTCAATTGACTGGTGTGTCTTTAGGATCCGGGCTCCAGCCAGTATCCGTATGGTTTAGGTTGCTCCTTAAAATAGTAACGCGTCCCAATTTCGAATAACTGATTCTTCACTGTCAAAGCTTGGTCGGCGGGCAAGCTATCTCATCTTTTACAGTTACTAGAGAGTGAATGAACTTTTCAAACAGTAGGTTTAGATCTATGTATATTTCCCTGACGCTGTCGTGTTTCGTTTCTATGGTAATGGAGCACCAATGTGAATCAATGTCATTGCTTAAATTGGAAAGTTTACTGCGATGATCATTCTTCACTTTCATCTACAACCGCAGTTCAAATATGAATTATTTCATATATACTTCACATCATTTCATTCCTCACGGGAAGATATGAACTCAGTTAATTGACCTCGCTCCCAATGTGTGGCTTCATAGCTCAGTTGGTAGAGCATCGCACCGGTATCGCGGAGGTCACGGGTTCGAATCCCGTTGAAGCCCTGATTTTTTTCAGGCTTCTTCTTTCCGATTGCTTAAATTGGAAAATTTACTGCGATGATCATTCTTCACTTTCGTCAATCTAACCTACTTTTTGGAAATTTAGTTCAACTTCAAGTAAGTGTATGAAGCAGCGTCCCTGACCGAACTCAGATAGTGATGTGGACTTGAAATGGTGTGACTGAAAAAAAAAAACTATTTCAGCGTAACAAATAGTTGTTCGTATAGTGTGATCGTCCGGGTGAGTGTAGTTCTGAAAATAACTGTTGTTGGTGACTGACGTTTCGACAACCTTGGCGGAAGTTATCTTCAGAGTCAAGTGAACAGTGTCTGTCAGTCGATGATGTTATAAGTCTGGTCCGTTGAACGTGATTGGTCAGTTTAGCCATGATGGTATTGGCTGAAAGAAAGGCTCGTGAAAAGTTTGTCATCAGTTATTGGTGGGTTTCGATCCGTCTATTGTTAGTCAAATTGGTCGGTTTTGGGTCCGTCTATTGTTAGTCAAATTAAGTCGGTCTGTTAGAAGTGCGTTTGTCGGTTTCGTTTCCGTCACGGATAAGTCGTTTGTTAGGAGCCGGTAGTTGTTGACATCTGTTAAGGTGTCATCTATGCGTCTGTCCTCTAGTAGATCATAAGTAAGAACCAATCAAAATGCGAGAGCAATTCGACGCATAAATTATTATAGTTGCACTCGCCTATACAATAAAAGCCCGCGTATAAGAACCTAAAAGTTAAGAACTTTCCCTGTTAAGCACCCGTCACGTAAGAACCATCCTAGGTTAAAATCTCAATACAGGTTATTATTTTCCAAATATAGAGTTTTCAAATAATTATAATACAGAACATCACATGCGACACAAAAAGAGACAACAAAAACTAGCCAGAACACTGGCAGTGTTATAAGGCCACATTACTGTACTGTGAATGATTCAATATAAAGACCACAGCCATGAGTACAAGGTGATCTTTTAAACAAAAATTAAGAACCGGATTAAGAACCTAGGTAGCCTAATTTCACAGTAAACACCATTTATATAAGAACCTATGGAGGCTAACTTGAAAAAACCTAGGTTCTTATACGCGGGTTTTTAATGTACTTCAAGATAATCGTAGTTGTTATTTTGATGCTCTATTCTAAGCCTAGCCGGTCTAAAAAACTGAAAAATCCACTTTCACACTTTCACAATAACATATACTTTCACGTTCGACTTTACAGCAAGCGAAGAAACGACGCCAGCGATACAAATAGTCGGCATGAGCGCGACCTTACCCAACCTGGACATGCTCGCCAACTGGTTGTCCGCTGACTTGTACTTCACGGACCACAGGCCAGTCCCACTGAAGGAAATGGTCAAAGTAGGATCGGCACTCTATGACGCTAACATGGAGAAGATTCGAGAAATCAGTGCTGGAACCGTTAAAGGGGACGAAGATCACGTGATACCCCTGTGTAAGGAAACCATTGTTGACGGGCACTCGGTGTTAATCTTCTGTCCAACAAAAAACTGGTGTGAAAAACTAGCCGAGACCATCGCCAAGCATTTTGCAGAAATCGGAAACTTGGCTTTTCAGGAGGGGACCGACAACAATGTTCAGGGTGGTGGGTTTGTGAAGGCATCTGCGCTCGTCACGTTTGATTACGCCGCATTGAGGGAGGTCATAGAGCAGTTAAAACGCACCCAAGTAGGATTGGACTCGATGCTGGCACGTATGGTTCCACATGGAGTGGCATTTCATCACGCAGGGCTCACTTTTGATGAGAGGGACATTATAGAAGGAGCCTTTAGGCAGGGGTCCATTCGCGTACTTGTGGCGACCTCTACACTGTCTTCAGGTGGGGTTACCTCTCAGAGTTTTGTATTGGACGTAAAAGCACTTGTCAGGAGGTGTAAACGTTCTTTTGGGTTTAAGGTCCTTACATTTTGTATTTTCTTTCTTGTGGTACTGTTTATCATATTGTCCCATAGAGGGTGGTACAAAGTTGTAAATATGTAGATAAAAACTTTACTTAATGTGTAGCCATTCAAACGAAAGCTATTGAATACAACTCTCATGATGTGGTACTGATTATCATGCTGTCTCGTGGTACAAAGTTTTAAGTCTGTAGATTTAAACCTTAGTGTTTTGCCATTCAAATGAAAGCTATTGAACAGGTTAATTCCATTTGATGCTGTTAAAATTAAGCGATTAGATTATGAGCTCGAGATTTCTATCGCGTGATAGTTGACGAGGGTGCAGCCCGAGGCAACTATCACGCATAGAAATTGACAGCGTATAATCTAATTGTTTTAGTATAAATCTATTAGTTGTTCAAAACTTTGTCAAAATCCTCAAAATCCGTCATTTTGTTAACAAGGACGCACTGCTACGCTGCTCACTATCTATCACAGGATAGATAGTGAGTAGCGTAGCCAATCAGAGAACGGCATTCGTGCTAGAACGCTAGTAGATTTTTACTAAAATAATAATAGAAGTATACAGAGAGCTGTTGACTTTTGCTGACCATTCACGTGAATGCTGCTGAACTGTAAAACTTGCTTTCATGTTGTGAACTGTACTTTGGCATTATTTATACCAGGTTACATGAACAAAGGCCCTGTCCACACTACGCCAGAGAAATTTCAAAACGCAGCTTTATTTTTACGGTTTGGCCTACTGTCCACACTAATCCGCCATCACGAAAACACAAATCCAAAATGGCTGGTGATTGTTCCTCCGGCGAAGTGTGGACGGAAAATATTTGATGATGCGTTTTCTGAGTGAAAACGTCGTCTTCAAATTTCCCTGGCAATGGACGAGACCTAACTCCCCGCCACTTGAAAGTCTGAGGGGTTTTTCTTTCATCCTTTGCAGGAGTAAATCTTCCCGCTCGTCGTGTTATTATTCGCACGCCAATGTTTCATGGCAAGCTAGTGGATGCTCTGATCTACAAACAGATGGCTGGCCGCGCAGGCCGCAAAGGAGTCGATGCCCTGGGCGAGAGTGTACTGATGTGTAAACCCGCTGAACGACAAAAGGCGGCTTCGCTGTTGAATTCTCGACTGAAAGCCGTGCAAAGTTGTTTGCTGGGTAAAAATGCCATTTTACTTTTGAGCTTTATTGCCTTTCCACTTACAACTGTTGATTTCTCGCCGATGGCATTTCTTTTAGAATGAACCTTTTGAAATGTCGACGATCCTTTTGAACACCCCAAAACCTTACTATTTTTTTGTACAACTGGGAAAATTTACAATAACGTAAAGCTTCATCCAGCTGTAATTGCGATTAATGTGCTTTATGACGATCTATCAACTGAAGCATCAGTATTTAGAAAAAATGGTCTATCTCTCTTTGTCATTAGTTGCGCGGCGTTTTCTGTAGCTAAGCCTGCTCCAAACGCTGCAGATATCGCCTTTGAGCTTAATCAATAGCTGCCTGAAAATTGCCATGCCTAACCTCTCGAATTGCCCAAACACTTGCTTGAATTCACCTCAGAACTGGCTTCCTCGTTTTCTTTTTTGTTTGTTTTTTATCTTTAATCTCAGGTAAGGAAGACAATGGTGGAATCAAGCGTGCACTCCTTGAGGTCATCGCCAGCGGAGTGGTCACCAGGCCTCAGGATGTAGAGCGTTACTCGGCCTGCACATTCTTCGCCTCAGTCCCCGCGCGGCAAGACGTAAATGACACGGATGCCGTCATCAAGAAAACCGTGAAATTTCTGGTGGAAAACGAGTTTGTTCGTTTACAAAGATGCGATGATACGAAGACGGAAGAAAACAACGATGAAACGGAGGAGGTAAGATTAAAGAGGATAATCCTTAATTGAAGTAACTGCTACATAACTTGCAAAAAATTTTGAAAGCTAAACTTTGGGAAGTTTCCAACTTTCCATCGGTTACCTCCTTTTCCTTTCAGCTGATCGGTCAATTGTACTTTTGCGCCTTCATTTCAGGCAAAAGCAGATTATCAGAGATACGTACCCACTCAGCTTGGTTTGGCCACATTATCATCCGCTCTTTCTCCCGGTGAAGCTCTGGTTGTGTTTGCTGAGGTCCAGAAAGCGCGCAAGTGCTTCGTGCTCGAAAGTGAACTGCACATTATATACCAGGTCAGTGAATAACAGTTCTAATTCGATGAATTAGAATTATTTACGAGTTCTAAGATTCGATGAATCTTAGAACTCATAATTGACCAGGTGCCAGTCTTGAGTATATAGCTCTGTGGCAGAGCGTTGGAAGAAGTTGTTGTATAGCTGCGAAGGTGTCTTTCGTTTATTTTTTTATTATCTGCAATTTGTAGTTTAATTTATGTTTGAATATATTTGTTACACTGTAATCTACACTTCCATATTCTCGCAAGTCACACTATAACAGAGGTTATAATGATCAGATGTACTGTATCTTACAATGGTGCATCAATATTGATTACGATAATTTGTTCATATTTGTTCATTTTGGATTGCCCTCCCACGACAGGTGACACCAATCTACATACAAGATCAATGGCCCAGTATAGATTGGTACCAGTACCTGCGCATCTTTGAGCGTCTGCCTGCAAACATACGCCGTGTGGCAGACCTGGTAGGAGTAGAAGAAGGCTTTCTTGCCAGAGCTGTGCGAGGCCGCGTTCTAACGCGCACCGAGGAGCAGCGCCAATCCCTTGCCGTGCATCGCCGATTTTACGCGGCATTGGCTCTCCAAGATCTCGTACATGAAGTACCACTTAATGTAGTTGCCAGGCGGTACGGAGCAAACCGCGGAATGCTACAATCTTTACAAAGTTCTTCTGCAACGTTCGCGGGAATGGTGACGGTGTTCTGCGAGAAGCTCGGTTGGACCAACATAGAGATGCTTCTGTCGCAGTTCCAGAGCCGTTTATCTTTTGGCGTCGAGCGAGAGCTTTGTGACCTGGTACGAATATCGCTTTTAAATGCCGCGCGTGCGCGTATGCTGTACAACGCTGGCTACCACACCATCGCTTCCGTTGCAGCAGGGCCTCCGTCTGAAATCGAGAATATCTTGCACAACGCTGCGCCATTTGTCAGCGGACGCAAGCGAGGTCAGGAGACTGAGACCGAGGTACGTGAACGTAGCGAGGCACGGGTGATTTGGGTCGCAGGGAGGAGAGGGCTCACTGAAGGAGCGGCTGCAAAGCTCATTGTTGGTGAGGCAAAGCAACTGTTACAAGCTGATGTGGCGCAGCTCGGAATTCAGTGGAAACCGTCAGAGATTGGAGAAAATACTGAAGGTCAAGGCAGTCGAGATCAATTGAATTCTTCCGGCGTGATTGAAGGCAGTCCAAAGTCCCTCAGAGGGCAACCGGCTGAAACTTTACTAAGTGTCACTGGCTTAAAAATGGCGGAGAAAACAGAAGTAGTCATTGGTAAACCAATCTCAAAGTCAACTCCTCCTGCTTCTCTTGGTGGACAGACCATGGAAAACGGAACGATCAGGCACGGTGATGACCATCAGGAAATTGTTGGGCCAAGTTCACTAAGAAAGATGGAATCCATCGAGACGGGCGGAGATTTCTTGAATCTCCCTTCGCGACACCTAGATACAAGAGTGGATCGCCAAAAAAGTCAAGGAGAGGTCGGAAAAGAAGAGAAAATCGCATTTGTCTTCAAAAATAGAGACTGCCCCTCGACATCCGAGGAGGAACATTCCTCTAGATCCAGACATTCCAAACGCATGATGGCAGTCTCGAGTGATTCTACTTCCATTATTCCTTTAAGGAATGGGATTACAGATTTTCCTCGCTCAAGGAGCAAACGTCGTTCACCAATACCTGAGATGCCTGAGCCACAAGAAAAATTAAAGAGAAAGGAAACAGCGGCAGTGAACATCCCGGAAGTAAACATACCGGAAGTAAATATACATGAAGCGATTGTTCCGGAAGTAATCTTACCAAAAGTGTCGAAAGAGTCGAAAAACTCCTCCGCTGTGATGGAGGAGGTCTCAGCTGATTCTAAATTTTGCAACGAAACTCAGTCGGTTTCTCTGGAGTTGTACTCTGAGCCGTTTGAAGGTGAAGAACCTGCCGTGAAAGAAAAAACCGATAATTCCACTCATGGTGAGGGCAATGTCCTGCTCGATTCTCAGGCACTTGCTGCATGTAGCTTGAGTGACACCTGTCTTATGAAGTGTGACGTTATAGCTGAAGAGAAAGCCGATAAGTTAACGACGCACTCGCGTGCCGTGGCCGAGACAAATGAGCCATCTGGCAAGGACTGCGAAATTCTGCCCGATAAAGTAAACACAGTACAACCTGGTAGTTTGGTTACGCTTGAAAGTCAGGAGATAATCGGTGAATATGACACTCATCCACGCCCTCCAGCCACAGATGAATTTCATACGAACCACAGCTTGGAAATTCTGTCGTCATTCGCTTCTCCTGTTCTTCAGTCGCGGAAATGCTCCGTGGCAGATGACTTAGCCTCCGTAAGCACTGCGAATTCATTTTCGCTTCGTCTTTCGTCCAGCGATGGTTGCCTCGACTCTGATCTGTCCATGTTGGCCGTTGTTGAGTTAATGGAGAAAGAAGCTGATGCCAAAAGCCTGCAAAAAGAAACAGAGACCGAAGCATTACCTCGCGCGCCTGTGGTACGTCACAGTGAATCTGATTTTATTAAAATCAAGAGCTTGAAATCCACTTATTTACCCAGCCACAAAGATGAGAAATCGCCCAACAAGAAAATACCACGCAGTTCACCGACACATGGTGATGAAATTAAAGAAAATGAAATGCCAGATTCAGACATTGTCCCTTCCACACCCCCGAGAGAGAAACGGCCGTCCCAGGATGACTTTAAGACAAAAACGTCAGCCACTCCCTTGTCGACAAGAAAACGCTCGTCTCCTCGAAGGTCACCGTATTCCAATGCCCCGGATGAAGGACTTGTAATCATCGACGTTGCAGGACATGAGCAAGTTTTTGCAATGTTCCTTAAAGAATGGCGCAGTCAAACCCGCTTTTCGTTAGCTGTAGCTTGTGAGCGCTTCCTTGATGACGTCCCCAGAATAGGAGGACGATTCAGTAATGCGCCAACATCAGAAGGGACCCCGAGGGGCTTGAAGGTGGAAGGAGAGGATCTAATGGTGGTCGGAGTTGCGGTGAGCTGGAGCTATAACGACGCTTATTACGTTTCTCTCAAAGAGAATGCTCAGCCGTCGCCCCGTCAACCGGACGACAGTCAGGCTGAGTCAGCGGTTGATAGTAATCTGACCCTTGCTCGTCGTGTAAATGCACTGAAGAGTGTTATTCAGTCCTTGACAGAACGAGGCCGACTCATGGTTTGTTTTGATGTCAAAGAACACTTCAAGGTAAGGAGACGCAATTTCCTTTGATTTCAAATACACGCTTTAATCTTGAACTTCGTCAAACGTAGCCCCAGGTTTAGCCTCCTACCCAGACGTTCTTTGGGCTCGTCACGCAATCTTCCTCGTTATCTATTTTTTGAGGGTTTCTTTTTCTTTCAGACCTTTGCGAGATCTACCGGGATCTCTCTCAGTGGACCTGCGGAGGACCCCAAGGTAGCTAGTTGGCTCTTGGATCCAGGAGCAAAAGAAAAGAACCTTCATCAGCTTGTAGGAACGCACTTACCTGAGGAGGCACCTCTATTGGAAGGTTCGTTTGAACAAGTTTTTGTCTGTAGTAGCAAAGTAACAGTCCTCTTTGGCATCGTCGCCATGGCGAGGCTCTCAGCTGAGGCTGAGGTCCAAACAACAGTAATATTTTATTTTTTTTCGTGCCAGAATAGAAGATCACAACGCCAAATGGAATGGAGGTTTTACTAAGTAGCTACAAGGCCAATGACCGTCTCTATTTAGTTCTCATGTGATTAGGTGTAGGGCCCACTGTTTTGTTAAACGTGAACAGAGACCTTCGTCGAGAAAGGACTACCTCGCTCCTTCCGCCACTTTGTTTTGAACTCTTCTTTCAAGTAAACAAGTCATTGGCATGTTCAGCAATAGTTGAGCATTACGTTTGGAATTTTCAGGATACGGGTTGTTCACTTCTACTCGATGCATTTTGCTTTAATTATTTTTAAACGTGAGAATATGAAAAGGGACATTTGCCCAGACACCTACAACAGCTAATAATGGTACTCTCTTGCCCCCAGGTAGCGGTGGTGGACTGGGTACAGGAGGTCTGGCTCTAGCATACCAATGTCAGCAGAGCGGTCGAGTGAGGGCCTGTGTCGAGTCTGTCTTAGTTCTTTCTTTGATGAAAAAGCTGAGTCCTTTACTAGAGGCGGAGGATCTGATGTTGGCGTTTACTAAGGTTTCTTGTTCTCTTGCTATTTTCAGCCTGTATATAACTTTTTGAAGTTTAACCGTTAGAGTGGTTGCTGGTTTTGGCACTAGCATTTGGCACCATTGCCCTTTCTCTAAACATCAACTCTCAAACTGATTGTAACCAGACTTAAACTACGTGTTACAAAGGTTTTTTTGGAACTTTGAATATGGTGTAGAGTCTTAAGGTCAGAAAATTATTGTATGAGGTTGGTTTTACCAATATACATGCACCTTAAAATTCACTAGCGCCTGTCATGTCAAACCTTTGTTCACAGACTCGCCTTAAAATTTACTCTCCGGGTCGGTGAGGAATTTTCGTTAATTCCGAGGTTATTTGTTTGTTTTGTGAGTTTTTAAAAGAAAATTGTGTGTGTTTTGTTTTATTTTAAGCTTTCTATTATTAAATACAACTTACTCTCCAGTGGCAAGGGCAAATGTTTATGTCCAATCCTGTTCACTCGCTCGTTCAAGACAATTGCACTAAGCGAAATAATGTAATGAACCAACCAGACGTCGAAACTCCTGGCTGTTGGCCGCTTGAAGATAGGACATGTGTGGGTGGGATGAGTGGCGGGAGGGGAGAGAAGGAGGCGTACGCTTCGTAAAATGCTTTAAGTTACGTTGAGCATCATAGGTTTCGCCTGTTGTAACCGTTGTAGGTGGAGATGCCATCTGTGCTGTGCTTGGGTCGCATGGAGTTAAATGGCTTAGGGTTCTCAGACACAGAGAGTGAACATCTAAAGAATATCCTACAGGCCAAGCTACGCAGGCTGGAAGAGGAAGCATACCGACTGGCCAATCACAGTTTTTCACTGACCAGTCGAGAAGATGTGGCTCAGGTGTGAATAAACCTTAGTTCTCATTTATTTCTTCGTTTGATTAAAAACGGCCTGGAAGTTATACGGGCCGTGCGATCAGTTTTGGAAGCTTTCTGTGTCTGTAACACAAACATGTTTTACAACAAGCATTTGTTTAGGTGCTTACAATGAACCGATTAATTTTTTCATGCTTGCAGTTGATTGGCCATTTCCACCTATTGTCGTTCGTAAATTCTAACTCATGAAACTTGCTCTGACGAAGGGTTGATAAATTCTTAAGTGGCGACTTACGTTCATTTCATTAAAATCTTCCCCTCACTCCTCCCTTGTAGGTACTTTTTGTAGAGCTCAAACTGCCACACGACGGCAACTCGGAAGATGGCCTGGCTACTAAGCGCAAGACGCTAGGCGTGACTCGGCGTGGAACGTCACGTGGTACGAAGCATCTCAGCACCAACAAAGACGTGCTTGAAAGGCTCAAGCCGCTGCATCCGCTTCCTGGGCTGATCATAGAGTGGCGGCGGATCAACTCGGCCCTAACTAAGGTGGTGTTTCCATTACAGAAGGAAAAGTGTTTCAATCCGAGACTCAACATGCCACGGATTCACTCCATGAGCCAGACGCACACAGCGACTGGACGAGTATCATTCGCGGAGCCGAACTTGCAAAACGTCCCCAAAGATTTTGATATCACATTACCAACAACTATCGCCGAGAGTCCCCCTCCTGGAGTCTGGGACGAGAAGTCTTCCTCAAAGCGAGGCAGAAGAAGGCGGCAGAGCATGATGAATGTTAAGCCTGGGATGAATTCAACAGGAGTGGCTCCAAACTTTTCTGTGAGTATGCGGAACGCTTTTGTCCCGTTTAAGAATGGCGTGCTGCTTGCCGCTGACTATTCTCAGCTAGAACTGAGACTCATCGCCCACCTCGCCAACGATGCACGTCTGCGCAAGATTCTCAACGGGGGAGGTGACGTGTTCAGAATGGTCGCAGGCGAACTTTATCGAGCGCCCGCGGAGGCCATTAAAGATAACCAGCGACAGCACGCTAAACAGGTATGTTATGGGATCATATATGGTATTGGCGCCAAAGCGCTTGGAGAGCAGCTTGGATTGGCTGAAGAGGAAGCCGCCTTGTTCATTGACAAGTTCACGTCGTGCTTTGTTGGGGTGAAGAAGTATTTGAAAGAGACAGTCGAGCAGTGCAAGAAACAAGGCTTTGTGAAGACAGTTACCGGAAGAAAAAGATTCCTTCCGGGGATTAACTCACCAAACACGCATGCGCACAGTCAGGCAGCCAGACAAGCTGTTAACACCACGGTGCAAGGGTCAGCGGCAGATTTGGTGAAGACAGCCATGGTTAACATTGACAAGAGGTTAACTAAGGAGTTCCCATCGTGTGTTATGACGCATAGACATTCCCACCCGGATTTGCAGTCTAGTAGAAGCAAAATCCGGGGGAGACCTTCAAAGTACAATGTCCCACCACCTGTTGGAGGGTATTTTGTTTTGCAGCTTCATGATGAGCTTATATTTGAGGTTTCGGTGAACGAATTAAGAAGCGTGGCGCAGCTTGTTAAAACTGAAATGGAGGACGCCATGAAACTCTCCGTTGTTACACCTGTTAAAATGAAGGCTGGTCCTTCTTGGGGAAACATGGCAGAATTTGAATTATAAATCCCCGTATTGTTTCTAACCGAAAGCGATTCACAACAAAAATTATTAATCGACTGGAAAGAAATCATTTATAAGTTATTCGTCAAACGTTATTGAATGAATAGCAAGGGAAACAGGTTGTAAAAGGCGGACTTGTGCCCAGTGATTCCTCCGAGGGGTACAACGAGAAGCACTGGTAGCGTGTTTGAAAGGGTGAGCTAAGGTGGAGAAATGTCTGATTGAAGAGTTGACTTATTACTCGACCAGTTAGCGTATATATTAGGCTGTATACAATTATGTCCTACACTTTTTTAACTTCTTGACTATGAACAAATTGTTCTAATGTGTATAATGAATACAATCAAAGACAGCACTGAAAATTTATGAATATACGAACAGCTATTTATTTATTGTCAGAATGGGTTTCACGCAATTCAATAGAGAAGCATTACATGAACTTAACTTATTTGATCTGAAGAGTTTTTAATCAATGTCACAGTTATTTATTTCTCTTAAATAAAGAATTGAGAAAAACGTGTTCCTCAGTGGATACCTGCTTTATACATACATGAAGAGTGCCTTGGGTGCAAGACATTCTAACTTGCTTTAAAAGATTATCAAAGTAAAGAGTGAATCCCCCATATAGGTCCTCTAACTAAGGTAATCCCTCTTAAGTTATTTTTAGACATTGTACTCAGTTCTTCCGCAGATATTACTCGCGCGTTGCGTGGATGTTTTCGTGGAAGATCTGTTTATGTTTCGTTTCGTTTCGTTTCAAAGCAAAGGAAAACGTCCAACGCTGTGGGGATGTCTTTGATATTTTGATTACACGCAAAGAAGCTTCGGCTCTCGATATGTTTTAATACATTTCGAAACTTTAACTGGTCAGGAGTTTAAATAAGAGACGGATGTCCCCTACACAAACAATAACAACTGAAAGAACGGCAGAGAAATGAGTAGACAAACGAGTGCAAAGCAAACAAACGCCCAAACACAAGCTTTTAGTAGCAACCGAATAAACAGATGGTCGAAAGTGCAGGAAGACGCTCGCTCCCCAAGTAGCAAAAGCAGTTTAAGCAGCAACGGGTAACAACGATAAAGGCAACATCGATTAAAAAACGACTTAATATGCAACCTACGAATCTCGTGAGAATTTAGATTCATTCAGTTTGTCTATGCTGTCAGAAATATCCCAAACAGAATATGTAAGACAGCGTCAAAATTCGAAAAAGAAATTTTAAACATTGGCCGTCGTATTAATAGTTCATGTTCTCTCGAATATGCAGAATGTGGATATTTCAAGTTCTTGTTTTGTGACCTTTTGTAAAAAACGACAAAGAAGCGAACAAAGAATTATAACGCACGCTTACACAGCCATTGTATTATGCCGTTGATAATTAAACTCCCTAAAACCGAATAAAAGGCAAAATAATGAAAAGCCAAACGAGCACAAAACAAACGAAAGCCCAGCCGAACAGAAAAAAGCCGGTTGAGAGCGCAGAAAACATCTCCGCCATGAAACGAAATCAAAACATATAAAAAAATGGGTTCCCGCCATTTCGTCTTTGGTAGTTTCGAGAAAGTCGGTTCGGGTGTCCACGTATCGCGAGAGTAGCATCGTCGGAAGAACTGGGTACCATGTCTAGAAATAACTTAAGAGGGATTACCTTAGTTAGAGGACCTATATGGGAAATTCACTCTCTTACCTTGATGATCTCTTGCTTGCATAAGACATGTCAGATACAACGTATGCGTATGGTTTTGGATCAAAAAGTCTGCAATTAAGCTTCGATTTTTTTTTAATTAAAGCCGTACTTAAAGTAAGCTACAATGTAACACATCTGCTAAGAAAAATGCAGGACTGGCAAAAACTTTCTATAATGCTGTATTAGTCTTTATAACCAACATAGTTAGGTGTCCACAGTTATAATGTATATCAGTACGCTTGATGATTCGACACAGTAATAAAGTTCGTACTTTTTTTACTTTATACTTGACATGGGAACATAGACAGACAAGATTTTTTAGTAAAGACAGCTCCCACCCTAGTGCATGTTTTGATTTTCTTATCTATCATTATTTACTTTCATACGACGTCCACTGTACAACTGTAAAGAGCATAATTTTTTATTATTTTGTTCGGGGAGTTTATGTTAGCCAAGTAACAGTGACAGTAACTTTATTTGAGCGGTTTTCAATTGAGTGTCGTTAAACCAAAACTAAAGTAATCACTCTAGCCAGTCACAAAGGACACAGACAATCCAGTGAGCCAATCGAAACTCGAAGTAATTACAATAGGTGACGCGAAGCGCGGGAGAACGCATGCCAGCGAGTTGCGATTGGTTTTGATTTTACTTCTGATTGGATGAAAAAGTGGCGCGAGTTTTTAAGCCAATCGCCTAGTCTAGTAAATGCAAAACCAATTACTTTTCGACACTCGAATATAAACCACTCCATACAATTTGGCTGCAAGCCTTAGTAGCCCGCAGCTAGCAAAGGTATTCTGGGCGAGCTACTATTAGCTACTATTAGCTTACATCTGTTTGCCCTGCAGCTTTATGTGTTACCAAATGATAAGCCAATGTGCATAAAGAACGAAACCAGTTTTCTCCTAAAAGGGAAATTCAACATAACTTCAAAGATATGAGACATGTGTTTTATCGTTACAAAAATGTTACCAAATCACGCGACCAAAAATACCTCGAGATCGTCAACAACTTGTTACGTATTGCTGTGGATAAGACAACTTTCTTATCCTTATTATATCCGTTTTTTTACGTTACCACATTTATTTTCTTTCGCAATTGTTTGAAGATTGAAAGAAAGCGTTCGTTTTGGATTCGACATCTTGGTGACAACAGCCTAATAGCTATGACGTCACAGCTTTAGGCTTCGCACCAACATGCAGGCTAGCTAGGCCCTTTGTTATTGTTTTATTTTACTTATTAAGTAAGGATCAAGCTCCAAAAAAATATGGAGGCTTTAAATTTTGAATGTCATAGATTGATATGATTTGACATCTCGATACCAGTTTCTCTGCTACTGGCAATGGTGAAGGTTCTCAATGAACTTGCCCGAGAGCTGCGAAAACCTTCCTTGTCCAATCGAGAGTTTCGTTGACATCTGTTCCACAGCATTTTCAACGTTCTCCTAACGTCACGGTTGTAGATTGAATAGATAATAGGATTTAAGACCGGAGATAGAGACATTAAACCAAACGTAACCAGATCATATTCGAAGGACTGAGTTTTACATTGGCAAATCCTTGCAATCAAAAAAGACCCTCTTGGCAACCAGCAACACGTGAAACAGATTGTCACGCCGAGACAAGATCTGATCGCTTTGGTAAACTTTACCCGTTGGTTTCTCTTTGCAAACTTGTTCAATTTCCTCGCATTCTGTCCTTGAACTTTGGCAGCTCGAAAAATACGAACATAGGCGAAAACAATTCCAGCTGTTGCCAGCAACATAACGGAGAAGAGAAACGCGCTGAAAGCGCCGTCGAAATGTTTATAAGAAATTCGCAGCGACAGCATCCAAATGAGCCTCAGAAAATTCAAACCTGGCAGACTCCAAACCAAAACCAGAACTTTCCATATATTTTTGCCTGCCATCTTGCTGGGGTAATTAAGCGGATAGAGAATCGCTTGATAACGGTCGTACGTTAACGCGCAGATGCTTAGAAAAGACGATGATACCGTATAATCGACCACGGTAACCAACGGAGCGTGCCAAGGCGGTGCTGGAGAAACGACGAAGTGGAAAATTTTCCATGGTATCGCGACGAAGCCAACCAAAATATCAGCTACGGCCAAATTGACAAAAAACAAGTTGCTTTTGCTTCGAAGTCTTCTCTGTGTCCAGAATAATACGCAGATACCCGCGTTTAAAATGGCGATAGTCACGCTTATTGAGCCAAACCAACAGAGGATGAAAGGTGTAAACCAAGTACTACCATTAATTTTCTGTGAGGTTTCGTTCATTTTGTAAGCCGTAAATTGTGAGTATCTTTTTCTTTCTGTTACTGACTACTTCCAAAAAGACTCACTGAGATGTTATTCCATGAAAATGTTTCCGACCCGAAGGTTTGAAAGCATCTGCAGTATCCAAAGCATCTATAGAATTTACAGGTTTCTTTTTCCTGGTGCAAGCCAAATGCAGCAGAATCTGTAATAAAAGGCAAATCCCGCGACACAGTTCGTAAAAGCGTTTCTCAGCCAGTGACGTGCGTTGCATTAATTGATGCACGTGCGAAAGTCACACATGGTGTTAAAAGCTCATTTCAGTCCTGGCGTAATTTTTCATCTTCCAAGTAAACACCTAAGAAAACATATTAAAACATTCACTGAAGTAAAAAGAAATAAATGAATTAAAAATGCCAAGCCTGCTAACATTAAGGCAACTGTCATATAATTCATTGTGCGATCGTGGATCTCATCTCAGATGGTTTTGGCTCAAGGGAAAAATGGACTAAATAACAGGTTTTCTATATTGTGGGCGGGCTAATCAATTAACAGACTTTTAAATCATCCAATGTTTTCTTCTGCCAAATTAAAGAAATTCATAACGATCTCAATTGCATGACACCTGTCCTTCAAAAAAAAATGGTAATTAAGCAATTCCAACTAATTCACGACCTTCTAAATAAACGAACACCTCAAACGGTTTTGAATTTCCATAATTTGAAGCAGTATGGTTATATTCTAAGTTCGGAGTTAACATACTCAAAATTTCCGAATTAGGTAATGACAAAGAACACGGAAAATTAGCCGTGGGGGTTCACGTTCTCCCAGAAAAATAGAACTTGGTCATTTCTCTTTCTTTATTGACGATCTCTTTAGCGTCGCAGTTGTGGTTTGCTAATGATAAGCTTCCCGCTATTGTAGGCGTCGAATGTTTCCTTCTAATCTGAGTCCCAGTTTGACTTCTATAATTGATCCTGATTTGTCGAACCCACAAGGGGACCATGAATTGGTTGGAGAAATGGGGAGTTCGAGCGAAGTTTGGAATTCTCCTGCCTCAAACCGTATTGTACTGAAATGAGACTAATGAGGGTGCAACGTGATGTAGTCACTAAGCCAAAGTAAACTTTAATATTTGCTGCTGAAAAACACAATTGATGTTAACTGTAAATTATCACTTAAAATTAAAATTACGCAAGAACATTGGATTATATATTCTTAGCACATATTACGGCTTCTTATAAAGAAAGTTGGCCTGCAGCTGAAATTGCAATTTGTTTGCGTAACGTTTCATTTAAGTCTTTAATCAGTTTCATTCGTGCTGAAAATGCTCGTGATAATATGGTTTAACCATTGATGCACAATTTTCGTTGTTTCAATAAACACCCAAACTGACTGACGTGTTTATAAAGTGACTAATCGAAGGCTGTTTTTTTTTTTCCTTTTTTTCTTTTCTCTTTGTCACGATTTTCCACTACGCGAGATAATAAATACATGCACGAGTGTAAATTATCTGCATAGCCCTCGCATCTGTGTACAACAACAATTCTTCATAGTAAGATATGACAGATAGTAAGAGAGAGACATGTCGAAACAAAAATCGGGGATAAGTAGGTTAGTCCAGGTCAGAAGATACCAGTTCTCGTTTTCCCCCTTGGGGGGGGAGGGGGGGGGACTGGGAGGCTCACATATGAAAAGGTCGAGGATAATCGTCGTCTCACTTATTAGCGGTGCATGTAAATCACGGATTTTTGTCTCACTTAGGGTGTCCAGAAACGCTACTATTTTTAGCCGTCAACGTATCCTTTTGGGTTGTACTCGAAGAAATAATGAAAAAAAACGCTACCATGTCATGTCTGTTCTAAAGTGGTATCTCTCAGGCGTCAAATGCCGGGAGCGTGGAGCTCGGACGAGTTCTCCCGGCGGGTCTAGTCGTATTGAACATCCTTGGGGACCAGAAACAGTCCCTGATCAGGGCGAGAATTAGAAGGAAACGGGGTAAAATCGGCACCTTTACTACCCTGGGTCTCGAAGGATGTAAACAAGTAGCTGTAAGTAGTAAACAGGACTGGAAATATTCCAGCAAATTTCGTTAATCACTTTTCGTTAGTACATCAGACGACTGCGACGTGCCAAGTGTCAGCAACGCCAACATCGTTTGGAGAGAGAGACCCTTGGAACGAGCTTGTTTCAACGCAACTTTTTGCATCACTAATGATTGCTAACTGTTTGTCTACGCTACTGACAAACTTAAGTTCCGTAAATCCTCGAATTAGCGCCCCCTCAGCGAATAAGCGCCCCTTCGAATAAGCGCCCCTACTATCGGCCAAAATTTAAATTAGGCGTTCCCCCCCTCGAATAGCGCCCCCCTCCCCTCCCCCCCCCCATTTTGTGGACGAGTAATGAGACAGCAAAGGATATTGTACATTGTTTCAGTTTATGACCACGTGAATTTCTACATGTGCCGCGATTTAAACTTTAGGATCAGCTTTTAATGTCGATAAACAGCTTATTTTGTTGTTTACGTGCAGATGGTTTATTTAAAAAAATGATCATGTAAGGCCACGATTTAGGACAAATCAAGTAAGCGCCCCCCTCCTCGATTAAGCGCCCCGGGCGCTAATTCGAGGATTTACGGTAATTGAAAGCTCATTATGTAAAAATGAAATCACGCTCATTGTTCTTATTCTTGAAAAAAAAATTAACTCAACAACATCTCAACGATTTCAAGCGATTCTTTTCAGAATGCGTTCAATCAAGACAGCATAAATAGAAAAAAAAAAAAAAAAACATGCGAAAATATTGAAAGCGTACAAAGAGGGTGGTAAAGGGTATTTTCGTGACTCGTGATCGGCCTTTTTTTTCCCGTGAAATGTGAAGTGGCTAATTTTTTCCACGTGAATCGTGATTTCCATAGTCGCCGTGAACCGTGATTTTCCAAAACGTTCTCTTTTATTTTCCGTGAAGCGTGAAATGCTAATGTTGTATTTTTCGTGAATTGTGAAAGGGCTGCTTTATTTTCCGTGAAACGTGAGCTATACCCCCCCCCCGCCCCCTTTACCACCCTCTACAAAATCTTAGCCTTTTAATCTTCCGAAAAGTTGACTTCCCCCACCGTGCACCACCACCCTGACAGTTTTCTTCTAGGCAACCTATTTGTGAATGTAAAACCCGAAATCTGATTCCACCAGTTTCCCAGAACTCATCGTGCCAGAAATTTACCTATTACCTAACTTTTTCTCTCAGCATTTTTTAACCCCGAAGATTGCATAAGCAGTCTATAAGGTTTTATTTTACAGCTGATGTCTTTCTGCTTCCTCATGCGATTTGCGAAACGAAAGACATGAACGTGATCGTGTTAAGTTCCTTGTCAGGTGGTCACCTGGTTCTTTGTCAAACAAGGAAGCGGTTGGTTTTTTATTTGAGCACTGACTTGAAACAGTCTCAAACATGTGGTCTTGCATCATAGTTATTCAATCACCAATCAGTTGTTTCTAATAACTGATATCTAAAACATTAAATATATTCCGTCATTTAGATAGCTAAGATTTCGTAAGAGGAGGAGTGATCATGTTAGCGTTCAGGGAACAAACTTAATTTCTGAGAACTGCGAGCGGAAATGACTGTGCAAGAGAAAAACATTCAAATAATTCACTATGGAATGAATGTTCTTTCAAATTAACGGCTCCCCAGAAGAAATAATGATTCTTACTGTAGAAACGTTTTTTTTTTTCTAACGGGAAGAATTAAATCGTTTTGAAAAAAAATATATTAAAAATGAGAACTGCAAAAAATAAGTGTACGTGACATCAGAAACGATTTATCCACATCTGACGTCATACCACCACTCGACCGTCAGAACGAGGCGTGCAGTATTTATCTACCTTAGCCAAATTGCACGACATATCTTGTTAAAAACGATTTTTCTAGGGTAACTACAGTGTATCTAGCCCAATCTGTGGAGGAATTATGCTTTCAAGAGGTTGTTCTTCAGTTGTGTCTCTTCTCCGAGCGTCGGAATCTAGAGTTTTCACGGCGCCAACGAGTGGTCTTCACACGATGAATGGCAGAGCTCTTCGTCCGGTTTCGTTTGTTTTGAGCCGTGGTATGAGTAACCAAGAAGCAAGTTCTGCCACAGGTAGGAAAGAACTTTACTAACTAGGCAATAAAATAACGAATTCAGAACTTAAAGGTATAAATTTTTTTACTGTTTTCTACGCAGCAGATCGAGGATTAATTGTCACCTTAGCGAATCGAGTACGTACTTTTGTATACAAGATGAAACAATGAACTTTTCCTCCTCACGGACTGTATTTTTTGATATTTTTAGACTTTGTCCCACATTTATTCACTAAAAATTCAATCTGCAACAATTTTTTACCCAAATTTTACCAGTACTGAATGCTTATATGTATCAATGCAAATGGCATTTTATATGCAATACTAAACTCCCCCTTCCCCCAGAAGAATGAAGTGTATGTTGACCAGATACTGACAGGGGGCATTGGGATTTTCGGTTTTGCGGTTTTGGCTATTTTTAGATCGGTTTTTCGGTTTTTGTGCTGAAGACTTCGGTTTTGGTGTTCATTGTGGTGGGTGGATTTTTCGTTTTTTAACATCTGGCTTTCGGTTTTCACAAAAAAATACTAGCGTTTTTCAGTTTTGGTATCCGATGTGGTTTTTGGTTTTTCCAATTTTGTCCTATTTAGGTTCCAGTTTCTCTTTGATTTGATTGGCAATTGATCTCAAATAGCAGCGAAATGCCAGAGTTATTGAGATGAATGCGTGACAAACTAAATGTCACGGTAGGGGATCACACGTCTTGAATGACGCCTGAGACTTTGACCTCGCAGACCAGGGCAATCATTTTGTCAGTTTCCAAGGTGCCTCCCAAGCCAGCAACGGAAGTGGCCATTGTGTATTGTGTTGCGTTTTTTTTACGAGGAGGGGAAAGGCGGCGAGAATTTTCAAAAGAAAAACATGTTTAGATGTAAAGTGAAAAGGGAAGAGAGAAGCTTGCAGAAGCTAAAAGATATAAAGGCTTCAGACAAGTCCATGACATTCACAAATACTTTGATAAAATTAGTGTTAGTATAGTTTGCTGTGTATGCCCCACTTGTCACATACTACATTGTGCATGTATGATTTGTTGAAAAGGAGAATTCCAAAGTTTTTTTAACTTCTCCAAAGTTGGATATTGGCAATTAAAACCTTGTCTGCAGCTTTTTCCTCTTCTAAAAGAAATTGAGACAGGTACCATCATTTACATGGACTTCTCTCACAAGCCAATATAAATTTCCTTTTTCTCGTGATCACCACTATGAAACAATTATTGTTGTAGCTATTTTTGTTAATTTTGTATGAATTTTCAAAGTTTGTAAGATTGGCCTTTTCCATGTTCATGACCAAGGAATAGAGGAGAATTATATGACGAGTTGGCTTCTGAAGTCATTTCAGGAATAACAATATTTTGTTTCTGAGAAGAATATATGCGAACTTGGGATGGTGTGTGTCAAAACGCAAGAATGCAGAATTGCAGAATGCAAGGAAGATGTGTTGTTGGAGGCTGTAGCAATACAGGATGAGTAGGATAGAGTATTCTTCTTCATTCGATACCTCTATCTCGATAAAACTTTACCAGAAATGAGAAAAAGACCAAAGAAGTGGGCTGATCTGTGCAACGCTAAAGCTGGGGAGCCAACGAGGATTTCTTCAATCTCGGGTTCGCCACTACTGTAAAAACCTAGAGATTTTCATGGCCTGTACATTCTTGTCTATCTCTAGTGGAAAGCTTGACATTGTTTTAAGACATGAATTTGGGATAAGCTGGAAGCCATTTTACTTATCCGAGCGCAAACGATCCTCAGAGTCCCAGACAAAACTATAGGTGAGGACATTATGCAGTAAATTAAACATATCACATTTTTTTGTACTCAAAATAGAGACTTTTCTAAACATATAGTGAACAAAACCTACATCCTACAATGAGGCAATTAAGATTGTTGAGGTTTCAAACTGGTGAACTAGTTATGTATTTGTAGATTTTAATAAAAACACACCCACGCCAGAGGTCATAATCCAGCAGTGTTTCTCAATCGCCGTTCCCAGTAGAAAATTGCTTTGTTCTTTGAGCTTCATCTCTGAGGAACCAAATATATCTAGATTACAAACTCAGAATGGATTAAGCATTTATAGATATATGAGTGACAACAAATAATTAAAGTGAAATAAACAATTAAGATTCAACTCTATAGCTACCGACAGAGATTGTGTTCAGAGAAGAATGCACTGGTCAGTCAACCGAAACACAAACTAATAAATTAAGTCGAGAACTCCCAGGTTATTAGTGTATGTAAAATGGATATGTCATTCAAATTAACAGTGAAGTAGAAATGTATTCATTTAAGTGATACTATAGTGAACCTCTTTTCAATATCTTGTCGAAGGATTTTCCATGATTTACTAGTACGAGATATTTAAATTTGTGTAGCTTGTGTTCATACACAGTAATTGACTATGCATATATTACGGTCAGTCAACAATTACAAGGCAAAAAGTTACCTCACCTTTGGATATTTTTTGCCAACATCTCTGCTTATCTCTTAGGTTAAAACTATTTCAATCATTGATCTGGAGAAGTAGGCAGGAGTAGACTACGACTGCCTCGCACATTAACTTGTATTTCAGGGGGAATTTAACAATGTTTTAAATCAAAATATATTTTGACAGTCCGAAATCTGCACCTTCAGTAAAGTCAAATTACCAACTCTTCATGTTCATTGACATCTTTATAACTCTTTAAGAGCTCTAAGTTAGCCATTTTCAGTCATTATTTGTACCTTTACAACCCAAATGGAACATCAAATTGTCGGTCTTCATCCTGGACTAAATCACAATGGGCAATCTTGACTGGCGACCCACGCTTCAAGCTAGACTCCAAATTGTAATGCTAGATGATACAGTTCTTTCGCTAAAAAATCTTGTCCAGTTTTGATAAAATATGAATCACAAATAACCCAAATATGTTTTGAGAGCCCTTGAATCACAGTCATAAGTCTCTTGAGTGTTTTAGCCCGGTTCCCGAAATGACATCACTAGAAGCCCGACCCAGATCCCACTTTGCACGGTTCTGAACATAGAAATTACATGTTCAAATGCCTGTAGAAATGCAGGGATCTTTTCAATTGAGATAGTTTTTTCGCTGAAGTAATCAGGGAAAATAGTAGATTTTATTAAAGGAAAAAAAAATTGGGGGCTAGTAGCACTTTAAGGTGGCTTGAGATACAGTGTAGAAGATTTTGGCCAGCAGGTGTGCAACTCATGTCTAATATTAAGGCACAGATGAAAAGGTATGGGTTATCCTTTCTGCAGCATTTGATGACAATTAGCCAATACACATTTATTCTGAGTCCCATAACTCTGAATAGGGCTTGAACCTGGGCCAGTGGACAGGTGATTGAATATACCATTAAACCAGTAAGCCAGTACGACCCCTAATTTAGTACTTAGAGGGCAGCAAGGAGAGGGGATGATCTGGTTTCATACACAAATTTTAGCAAAAGCTATGCATCACGCATACTTTAGCTGCTTTCAACAATAATTTTTTCATTAATTCACTGATCACCTACATCTTTTGGTTGCTCTTCATGCATCACACAGTAATTTTTGCCCTCATTACTTGTCACGCGTAAACTTTTTGCCATCCTCTCAGTAGAAACATGCTGCAGCTACAATTCTATCTATCGGTTGTCTTTGCCATTGGTGACAATGTTTCAAAAGAAATATTCTGCCCTGAGCAATCAGTCAGTGTGCTCACTTTTTCTCACAATGTTGATATCTTCACACCATGTTGCCCAGGAAGAGAATTTCTTTTAGTGATAGTGTATTTGCCTACACCTTGTCAACTAATACAGTAACTTGACTACTGGTGCTCCTCTTACATGTAAGTATTATGCACATGTATCGTGATTCAATTGAGTATAACCAGACCATGCTACGGCACATACTGTAAACACTGGCGGATAAGCCACACCTTTTTACTCAAAATTTTCCTAAAAAGTGGGGGATGCAGCTTATCTGTGAGAACATTTTGGTTAACGTGCCGTAAATTTGCAGAAACAAGAAGATCTGTTAGATTTTAAACTTAGGATTTTAATTTTAAAGTATTGTAAGGGCCATGGACAATTAATGGAAAATGGCGCTATATAAATGTATGTTTATTTATTTATTTATTTATCTTATAACTGCGCTTTTAAAATTTAACTGTGTTCTTAGCACTACAGTGGCAATGCAGTGCACATTCCAAAAGTAGTCCTTGATGATTGATTGATTACTGTAGACACCATATCACTTGATTAACACAAACTGTACTATTGCACCATCAGTCGTACTCGTAGCCATTGTGAAATCTCCGATGACGTAGTGTTCTTAATCTGGAACTTTCTTCGGGATATGTATGGGCATGAATGATACGAACACAACAATAATAACGCTATTAAAAGTCAGGATTAAATTTAATTGGTTTTCAATGAGTAAAGGCTAGCAGAGTAGTCACATGAGTCACATAATTCAAGAATTACATTATTCACGGTTATCTTTAGTACGGTGGTTATTCCCTACCAATGACGTAATCCTTGCACATTCTGACATGTTCTTTGCTTGGCTTGCAAGTATTTAATTTTCCTTCCGATCTATGAACTCGCGGCGATGAAACAGCCAAAGAATTTACTTCATTTGTCTAAAACCACAAGAAATACTAGCAAAACTGCAAATAAATTGATGACTGTCGCTTCTGCCGAAATAACCTTGCAAAGTAAACACCATCTTATTTGTCACCTAGGGAAAGTGAAAGCTGCAATGTTAGCGCATTCCATGGCTGACATAATCCTTTTTTTTTAGCATGTTTATTATTCCATTTGAATCCAACGCTTCAATAAAACCAAAAGAAAATATATTTTACCCACAACAAAGAAAACAATATCCGTAAAATTGTCTGCATATTAATGTTTCAACGGCTTTTGGCGAACAAAGACCACATGTTACGTGACTTGAAATTTGGCCGAGCAGAGGTCTGCGTCTGGTCACCGACAAAAAAAATAATAATAATAATAATAAACCACGGGTAGATTATGAACCACGCTCGGCCCATGGCTGCACGGTTAATTAACACTTTTCATCAAAAATTTATAAGTTTGTAGGAAAAGCAAACTACTTAGACTTCATAAAACTATTAATATCGGAGTATGTATCAATCATTGCTTTTATAAGTTTGGTGGTTCCTGAAAGAGCCGTTCTTGTTCTCAAGCATAAGCCTACATTTCTTGCTGTTAAACACTTAAACCTTCATAAAAAAATCTTTTAGCCAGTTCGAGGTTGCCATCGTAGAGCTGCTAAACATCTCACGACAGAGAATCTCCATTCTGGCACAAAGCTGTTCTTTTCATCGTCGCAATGAGCTGTGATCGAAAGCTACTTGTGTCCTGTACTCCATGCTTGGCTATTAAGCTACGAACTAACAAACAAATGAATGAACAAAAGCACTGTTATTTGTAAAATTCAGTTAGAAAACTTACGGGTCGGAATGAAAAAAAATACTGGTTGAAAAATACCAGAGAAACATCAAACATATGTCAAAGCTGGTAGACATCATCTCCATTCTATTGGGGAACTAAAATTATAGGTAAGGGTTTTAGTTTGAAGTATTCTCTGTTTTCAATGTTAGTGAGTTTTCAATAAATCAATAAATGTACATGAAAAGAATCTTTCTCAAGACTCCACTTGTGAATTACTTTTATTTCTTTCCAAAGACTTTTTTCCGAAATTTGAGTCACCAAACTCGGGGTGCAGCTTATCTGTGATTGTGGCTTATACGCCGGTGTTTAGGGTATCTTCAAATAAAACTGAACTAGTAGTAATCACAAATAATATTGTAGACAATTGCCATTTCTGAGCTACAAAGTATTCATTCCTGATGATGCAGGCTTAAGCAGGTCTAAATCGCAGTGCTAAACTACAGCTTTGCAGAAGTCATACACACTCCTGTCGAGGCTATATATGTTACTGTCTGCATGCAGGCATGGCATAAATTCTCCTGCTGAGGGGAGGGCAAATCAGTGTAAAAACATGGCACAGTTGTCCCAAAAATTTTGATACAGACTGGATTAGGATTGCCTTACACTCAGTATTTCAAGTCAAGTAATGAAAATAATTTTAAAGGATCTCTTATACTTTCTTTGAACATGAAAGGGTCTGATAATTAACAGCAAACTTTGCTACTTTTTACAGACGGAGGTTTACCAACATTGCATCGTGTGTCAGCTTTGGACAGATTTACCTTGATTGCAACAAGAACCATGGCACCACCGATACCAGCTGATGTACAGTGAGTATCCCCCTGGCCCCCCTCCCATGGTTACAGGTCCCTACATCTGATGATAGAACATTTGTGAAGGTTTAAGCTTCTTTCCTCCCTTCCTTCATAAATTGCCCCCTCCTTTATTGGTTATGCCCTCCAAAACAAGAATACAAGAATTTTTCCAATTTGAGTAATTTGTCACCTTTTTCAGTTGTTGAAAAAAATTGAGTACATTTAATTTCTTTATTTCTTGGGGGGGGGACGTGTTGGAGGGGAATTTTTACTCTTTCTGGAGGCTTGCATCCATTCCTCTTCAAAACTGCTGCTATGTGCAGGAATATTGCTATCCCCCTTGGATACAATACTAGTCAGGGTAACAGATTAATTTTACCCAATTAGCATTTGGTCAAGTTGCCTGGTCAATTCGTTCGTACCTCATACCTATTTAAACTGTTAACACCTGGGAGGCGCTGCAAGAGTGAAATAACTAAGTACACAAAATAGCAATCCCTGGCAATAACAATACCAGGACTTAAAAATATCGCAGATCTGTTACCAGGGTTGATTATGATAATATAGGATATAATGTTCTCTGGTAAAAAGTATTTACAAAAATAAGCTCTTGACAGTCGGTCTACTGTCTTTGACAGATACAAATTTGTGATAAAATGAAACATTAAAAATTTGAATATAGAGAGTAAATCGCATAAATTTAAAATTACTGCACACATATAAAGAATGTTCGAAAGTATGCTACAAGTACTAAAATTAATGTTTGTTTAAAAGAATGTTGTATTGTCTCGGGAGTGGGCATGAGTTATTATCATCCTCAACAGTTTTTGCTGTGTGCCATGATTCCACTGTCTTTCTGGTGCGATGGTTTCAATTGTCAATGATTGTTGAGTTGTCTAAGTCAATTACATGGTCAAAGGTCCATGCATGTTTAGCAACATTGGAGCCTTTAGCGCATCGTGTTGTATTTCTAGTATGTTCTTTTCTTCTGGTGCTAAATGATCTTTTAGTTTCACCGATGTAACTCCATTGACATGATGCACAAGGGATTTTGTAAATAAAATTGCAAGTTGATTGTCTTCAGGAGGTCAAAACTTGGGAACAGGGCAATCTTGTTGCAGTATATTTGTTGGTTTTTTGAAGACTTTAATGCTGTGCCTCTTAAGAATCCAAGTGAGTGGCTCAGTAATGCCTCTGATGTAGGGAAGGATCGCAAAACTCTGTTGGCTTGATGGGCAGCCCATTTATGGAACATACCAACTAATTGGACTGTTTGATCCAAAATTACCAACTACATGTAATTGGACTGTTTGATCCAGAATCCATCATGCTAATGATTAGGCCATAGCACCACCCAGAGATTGTCTACTATGACATAATACAAATTACGCGTGATTGATATTATTATTATTATTATTAAAATAATTTGGAGTGTAAGTCTTGTTCAGTTAAGTTCTTTTGTTAATTCTGATTTTTTTTTTACCAACTTCAGTACAGCCACCATGGAGAGGGCAAACAGTCGCCGTCGCATTGGAGTTAACGGAATCATGATTCTGTTCACACTTGGTGCGTGCCTTTGGATCATAAAAACATCCCAGAAGGGACGAGATGAGAACACTTTGGAATCACTTCATGAAAGAAATGTAAAAAGATATGAGAAGCTCAGAGAGGAAGATGCAGCTGCTGCTGCGCGGGCTAACAGTGAAAAGAAGTGAAGTTGAACACTGACTTTTTAAAACCCTTTTCCTCCTGATGATCACGGAGAGAATGCTGAAGTTTAACTTTCGAGTTAATGGTTAAAATCCTAAAGTGTGAGTGACTATGCGTGCCAAATGATAACTTCTAGACTGTAATATGCAGTACATACATTCTCCCAAATTATTCCCAAATGGAAGTGATTTTAGTCATATTTGTACCTGGATACAACTTCAACATTGGTAAAGGGTTAAATTGTGTGCAGGAGGTGAGAAGTTTCAGCAAGAGTTTAACTCAGTACTAAGGGTTAAGGGTTAAGGGGGCCCGACAGTTTGCAGGATGGAAGGTTTTGTCAACAGGTTCAAAGCTGACCTGTTACCTCTACATGGCCTGTCTTGCTGGCTGTTCAGATATTGAATAGGATGTGTACCTAAGTTCTTACTTACCTTAAAAGTAAAGTATTTTTATTTTAAAAATTATCTCCGATGACACTTGCATGAACAAGGCACCTTAGAACTGACACTATAAAACTGGACATAGATAACAGAAAGGCAGTAGTTAACTGAGAAAATTACTTCATTGGGGTTGGCTGAGAGCAGGCTGATGAATCATCAATTTTTAATATGCACTGCAGTGCAAATTGACATGCTTGTATTCATAATTTTCTCAGCCATGTAATAAATGAGTAATCATATGAAAGCTTGAGAAATTAAGGATTTACTCTTCTCGTGACTCTTAAAAATTCTTTCAAATTACACTTGTGCAATTTTGAGAGAATTTTCAAGCTGTTTGTATAATTTTAATAGGTGAAAGGGGCACTGATATTTTGCTGCATTTTTGGTCAAAACAGTGCTTTAAAGTGTGAATACCAGCAGTTACCTTAGCTCATACAAAAAGGCTCTTAGGATGACACTACGATGAAGATTTTAAGTAAATCCAAGAACAATTTGTATTGAGCTTTTAGTGACTTTTTCAAGACAAGATCAGTCAGATTTTGAAGAAGTCTGCTAGACTTTTTCAATTTCACATCACAACCTTGTGTTGCATAACTCACTATAAGACCCCATTTCGGTAACTTTATTTCACTTGACTGATCATGAATTATTTTAAGGTTTTCACCAATGAAAATATGCCTTTTAGGTTTGGACTCGGCTTCCAGGGCATTTCTATGATAGAGTCTGTTTACACTAATTAATAATGGTAACAGGACTGAGTGGAGTCCAATTCGGTCTGTAATCATACGAGTAATTAACAAATTAGGACGACCGCGAAGCGGGAGTCCGATTTGTTAATCACGAGTATGATTACAGACTGAATGGGACGGCACGATGTCCTGTTACCAATTAATCATAACAATTACAATTTCCCACAAAAGCAAAAATTCATTTGAAAAAGAGCATTTAATAGTCATTTTTAAATATCATAATTAAAAATATGGAGAATAGCTTGCCAAATGGCTGTTAAGTTTCTTTCAAAACAGTCACCCGAGACTAAACCTCCACAATTTTACAAAGTCAGTCTCTTCAATTGGTTACCATAGTAATTGCAATCAATGTTGTGATTGGTGGATTTAGTGGAGAGGACTTAAAATGATTGGCTCATGTAACCGTCCGATTACAGGTGTCTGATTACAGCCAACTGTGCGATTACACTGTCCGATTACAGCTTTGCAGATTAATTAGAGCAAAATACAGCAGTTTATGCACCAATCACATTTGAGGAAATTGTAATTGTGATTAAAGAGGAAATGTGTGAGCTAGAGACCAAAACACTGTCTCAGTTTGTATTACTAGTAAGTGTATAGGTGTGTTAATTTAAGACAAACTATATGAACTAGAAACCAAAACGACTGACCATAATAGCGGCCAACAAGATCCCAGACTCTCTCTACTTTGCCAAGAAGAGAGAGCCTGGGCATGAGATTGAATAATGGCAAGGTGTCTTTATTTGCGGTTGTTCGTAAACTAGGGTTTCTTTAGTCCCTGGTTTTCTAGTGATCAAGACTTAGATTCTCTTTTCTATTTTCCCCACAAATTCAAAAAGCCAGGTTTCGAGAGAAAAATACGCAAAGTTTTCTTTCAGTTGAGGTATTCTTTCTTTAGACAGCCTCGACAGCCACAAAAGCAGTGCAGCTGAGGCGAAAGGTGCTCTAGGTTTGCAGGAAAGGGGGAAACCACAGAATATTTGGACAAACACAGAAGCTTTTATGTTGGAGCAGACTAAGTCCTCTTTAAGTGGATCCGTGTTATGCCATTTTTCAAATACATACAGGGCCTTAGCTAGTGATGGGCAAACCAAGGCACTTGGCTCTTTTTTCTTCTTCTTTTTTTTTTTGTTTTTTGTTTTTTTTTTCTTTTTTTCTTGTAACAGCTGATGTTAGCCTTTGCGAACCCGGAATATCTTCAAGTTTAAATATTTTGATAATGACAGCCGGAAAACGACCAATCACGCAACCAACAAATATTGAAATTAATCTCTATGTAGCAAATATCCTTGCAATTCAGCGCCTTTCCATGGCCAGACAAAATCAGTCAGTTACTGAAGTTTCTTTTTCTCCAGAACTAGAATAAAATCAGATAACGCAATACCAGTTCAGAGGAATGGAAATAAAACTGAAAATAAGCGATGTACGTGACATCCAGCGGGAAGGTACCACGTCTGACGTCAAACGATCTCTTCACGTCATGGAAAAGTCTCTTCCCTTGGTTTTCACGATTTCTACATTTACAGAGTACAGCCAGCATTTCTCAGGTTGTGAAAGGAACTCCTACTTCACAGGAATTAGTATGCTTTCGAGGGGTTTTGTTTCAGCCGTGTCCCTGCTTCGAGCATCGGGATCGAGAGTTTTTACAGCTTCCATAAAGGGGGGTCTCTACACGAGGCTAAATGGCAGAACTCTTCGTCCGGTTTCGTCTGTTTTGTGCCGTCACATGAGCAACAAAGAAAAGCGTTCTACAGCAGGTGGGAAGGAATGTTAAATAGAAAAATGTCACATACAGCTAGTTCGGAGAGATTTTACGAGGTTGCTAATTCGAGCGCCTGTCTCAATGAATCAAATCTGAGCATGCGCTGGGATTGTCGACTCCGCGATAGCTTGGGTGAAGGTCGTTTAGCATACTGTGGTAGCATTACTCGCCATTACTAGCTCAATTTTCATGACCCTTTTCAGAATAACAACCGTGCGTTAGCATTTAATAGTAGCAAAATTATCTTTGGCTTGTCGTTCCGTACAACAGGAAGTTGTCACATTATCGTCGCCAGAGCCAAGTGTCCCTCGAAGCCGGCAGGGTCTGGGCGGGAGGAAAAGGTGGCTTTGGATTGGCTAGATTCTTGGTGCCTTTCCGAAATTTTCTAACTAAAACCATTCGATTACAGCACTTCAGACCTTCCGGGAGTTTAAAACTGACTTATGGGAAGAATATTTTCAGTAGAAACATCCATAAAGAAACATATGAGCGTCACTTCCGGACAGAATTTTAGTTCTGTTTTAAATTCCCTTGGTTTACAACTGTCGCTCTGTGGGTCCTCGCGAGATAACCAACCATTCCCAGCGCACACGTGCAACGCTTTTTGCGCGAGGAACGTAAACCTTTATTGGTTAGATTTCTAAGACAAATTTGCCACTCATATTGAGATCTTGAGGGTTAGAAATATTTGAAAACAACTAATAACAATTTTCGTGTTGCAGAGAGTGTTCAGAAAATCAAGAAACCACTGACACTATCTGATATGAGGTAAGTATCGCACCTATAGCCTCGCGGCCTGGCCTTCTAACGCCTGATAACAAAACAATTATCAGGCTATAAGGGTCTATATGCTCCCCATCCTCTTCCCTCCTATATTCAACTCCTCAAAGAAACTGAACACGGAAAGTACTTTTTCCATGGATTTGAAAAGAACTAATTTAACAGCTTTTCCCTACGAAATGTCCAGCCAGTGCGCGAGTTATTCTCTCTCTTGTGGATGACGTTTTGGCAATTTTCAGCCTTGTCCTCATTAAAAACCATCATAAGTCTATCCTAGGACTGCGTGACAGTGAGGTGGCCAGAACTGGACTGGGCCAGAGTTCCGATGCACATGCGCTGAATAAAGGTAGCGTGGGCCCTGGAAAATCTCTGTAAGATAAGGAATGAAAGAATTAATGCATAAAAAGGCTAGTCTGATGGGTTCTCTTTTACTGTTCTAGTGACACAGGCAAGAAAGGCTCAAAAAGTTGCCATCACTTGCGGACATTTTTCAATGTAATAGACCGGGTTCTAACTTAGTTGGAAGTCACAGTGGTTGGTTTCTGTCTTTGGTTCGTCATGATATTGTATGGGACGGAATATGACACACTCAAGCCGATGACAGGAAACAGTAGGACTTCTGCTACCACTGACGAAGAGAGTGATAGTGAAAATTAGTGACAGCTGAACATTGACTTATAAGCACGCCATTTCGTCTCTGAGTCAACGCTAAAATGTAGTAAACTTGTATTAACAATCAGCAATCCTTTTCTACCTCAAACGCCATTATACTGTAATTGTAAGGACGATGTTTAATGCAGATAAGCAAAGCTAGAAGCCAAGTGGAAAACGTAACAAATCATTTAGCCTCTCCTGCTCCAGTCTCCAGGATGATAATTGAACTCTTTATGGCTGGTTACTCGGGACGCAGTTCATTTTGTTTCCTATTAATCTCATTGTTTCGCCTAGCAAGGCAGAGCTGAGGGAAATTTTGAGATTGGGGTGGGGGGTGGCAATAGGGCACGGTACTTTGTTTGGGTTAGTGGAGACATTTTGCCCACCTAAACGCTGAAAGTGTTACACAAATGTACAACATCAAGATTGATCATGCGCGAAGTAATTGTGACTCCAAAGCCCTCGTTTCCTTGTGGTTAAATTAGACGAATGAGTTGTCGGAACCTGGGAACGAAGACAACAACAACAACAATACTTAATTTAGACACGTCACGCCTCAGAGCTGTACAAGCGCGTTCAAAATACTTACGTGTATTCGTAAAATACAAAGATTTGCGTAAATCAAGGTGTAAGTACTAGTTACTAGGGGACAGTGGCAATCTTAGTACAAGAATCTAGTGAAAAACAAGCTATCTCTTCCCTTTTCTCTGGGGGAAACAATGGACTGTTAAAGGTCATATGATCATCTTGACGTTTGCGTCGAAAAGAACTGGAAAACGGCCCGTTGGAAAATATCCATCTTGAGAGCTTCTATAACTTGTTAATTTTTCGGTGCATGAAAGGAAGGCGAAAACGGTAATAAAAACGTATGCGTTTTCAAACGCAAACACGAAAGCTTAGAGGGTTCTAAAGAGTTATTCCAGACTAATTATTTACTTCTCTCTCATTTTCTTACTTAGTGTAATTTTTTTTGTCGCGAAAAAAATTAAAGTATCGTGATCGAAAAGCGGTCGAAAACGAATCCGCATACAGAAATCTTCTTAACGCATCTGAGGTCATGCCACCTCTTAAAGCTTCTTCACCGCAAATTAAACTTTGCATAGCATTTGATGTGATTGAGTTGCTGCAATTCACAATGTGCAGACCACATCGTGTCTTGCAGGCTATTTTCGGAGCGACTCGATGACAGGCGATCGAAAGGGCAGAGAGGACTTCCATAAGTCTCCAGCAAGTGACAAATTATAGCCATGCAGTAGATGCAAGCTAACTATCAGGTCAGACTGATGTCATACTTTGTTTTAAACCTCGACATGCAGACGTGTAAATAGTCAGGATTGAATTCCGGGGGCGTACTCCCAAAACAATTGGGTGAGGGTGTCCGGCCCACTTCCCAAAACCCCTACCCTATTTAGGACCAAAATCTGCGACTTTCCTTACCCTATTTATGACCCGACCAAAAATTTGATAGCCTATTTATGACCATTGCGGCTGGCACAGTTGCCCTAAACATAATTTATGAAGGACGTTTGTTGATGGTCTTATCGATAATGATGAAAAAGTAGCTTCTTCTAAAAAACATACCCAGTTCAAGACTAGAGTGCAAAAACCATACCCTATTTATGACCAAAATGGCCAAAATCGATATCCTATTTATGACCAAAACGGCTGAAAACCATACCCTCTGGGGCTGCACATACCTATATAGCCCATATAGGGGAGTAGCCCCCCCCCCCCCCCCCGGGGGATTGAATACAGTCTCGGCGCAAAGACATGTTCTCTTTGTTTAGTTCATCATCAAGCACAATGCGGACAGTAACTTCAACTAGTCAATTCGTTGCTCCCCCGGCTACATTTTTATTTTATTTTCAATTATTTTCCAACAATCCCCGCTAGTCTAACCCGAGAAAGACAAAGGACAGCCAGAAATACGTCTGTGTTCGTGGGCTACTGCTAGTCATGTCGACTTGGCTGAGAGTTCGAATCAGTAACACTTAGTTTTAGTTTGTTGGTTCTCTTTAAAAGTATTTGCAATGATTTATTCATGAACTGGTCCAATAACTTAGCCAAATAAAGCACTTCAAGAACAACGAAACATAAGAGACTTGATTTATCAGTAAGTGAAGTTCTTACAATCCTACTATGCCAAAGGAATATTACAAAACTGTGCCGCTGATCTACTTTATCGATGACGCGATTTCAATCTTTTGAGCGTATCGGTACAGTGGTGCGCTCAAAAGCTGAGAAACTGAGAAATGGTTGAAGCCACAGGGTTTGGTCAGAAAACAGTTCGAACGGGAAAATTTGTTTGAACCCAAACACCGAATAAAAGCAATTCAATACGACTGCAACTCGCGTGACTTAAATCAATGGCAAGACCCTTCATCCATAACTCGACACCGCACACATGTTCTCCAGAAAATCACGTGGGCAAGAGTTATCACCATCAAGGAAAATTTCTCTCAGCTTTTCAAAACAGGAAAAATTCTTATGAAATTTGAAAATAATGAATAACCTCCAAGTCCACTTGATATTATATTTTCGGTGTAAGCATTTTACTGCCCACTCGAGAGGCTGCACCGTTACGTAAGAGTTGTTTTCGGTTATGCTTCGAGGAAAAAAAAAAAAGAAAATTATATATATTCAACGTTAACGGTTCTGGCACATGCAGCCTCGTTTGTTGCACATCTATATTACTCCGCAGAATACAAAGTTTGAACCAATTCTTAATGATGTCAAAAACCGGGTTTCGTGCATTTTTAGTTGGGAACATTAAGTAACTGACACAAGTTCAAGATTGCCAGTCCAATATAGGTCAGGTCGTTCTTTAAGAGACGAGCTGATTTGAGAGCTTTGTTTATTAATTAACTTTTCACGAGCCTTCCAGAACACCTTACAGTAAGGTATTATCCTTGCGTCAACTGAACTAAAACCAAACAGTGACCTCATGGAACCCAGTGAACTGCCTCTGAGTTCTATATCACTGAAGTCCCCATTTGAAATTTGCCTCTATTTGGAGACGAGACTCGGTAAATGGTCGATCAGTCACCAAAGCTCATTTATTTTCATTTATTTCTGCTCCGTTTAAAAAGCGGCAACAACCCACGGAAACGGCCCTTAAACTCATCTTGGACGGATTGCAGCCAAGTTAATTCTTTTTTCAGCGAAGGTTTTCATTGGAACTGGACCATGCGGAAAGCCCAGGTGAGGGAAGCTAATTTAATTCGGCCGTCATAACTCGCTCGGCAACGCGTTTAAATTAGAAAATCAGCCCTGCATGGAAACTTTTGCGTCAAAATGTTTTATTCTGTTATGAAAGACCGTTAACCGACAGTCCAAACAGGGTAAATTGTGATTTTTTCTGTGATCGAATATAAATATAAAGGAAGATTTCTAGTTTAACTCTTATTGCTTGTTTGTTTTTGAGTTTGGAAGACTAATATTTCTTGCCTGTTTCGGCGGTATCCGAAGGGCCCAGGCAATTCCAACGTGTGCAAAACCACGTTCTCAAAAACCGCAACGAAAACGTCTCCAAATTATAAACAATATTTTTCCTGTCAATTGATCAGAACAATGGTTCTGCATGCCTTTGTAGCCGTCTTCTGGAAAACAACAACGTGCAATGACCAATTAGTTCCTATAGACGACGTGAGCCACGACGACTGATTTTTGTGTTTCGTTTGGAATTGACAGCTTGCACTACATATTTAGTTTGAATAAGAACTAGTTTTTAGACCGATCGGCGTCACTGAACAGATTTAGATAATTGCGAAATTCCAAGGTAGATTTTTTGAGAAGGCGTCAACGTCGACGCCCCCTCATATCAGCCACACGACGAGAATTTGTGAACACCGGCTTTGAGTTTTAGTATGGACGGAAAACATTTTGAAAACAGAGCTTTCCAAAAACTTTAAGCACAAATCCCAAATGGCCGATGATTGTTGCGTTTTCAAATTTCCCCGGCGTAATGTGGGCGGAAAACATTTGATGCGTTTTTAGAGTGAAAACGCCGTTTTCAATTTTCTCCAGTGTAGTGTGGGCGGGACGTTAAGGCTAGGGACAATGTTTGCGTTGTACTTTTAAGTAAACATTGAAATGTTTCGTTTGGCCAATCACTAAATTAAGGACCTTATAAACAGTGCATGCAGGTCATGTGGCTTTACAGGACTCAGAAGCAATTGCTTGCTGCCCTTTTGAAAAGGGGTCGTTCGTTTTAGATACTCTTGTAAATTCAGCATCCTTTCGGACCGTTTTTCCCGATTTCATAGACTTTAGTTTCATCTCAAGCATGTAAATGTACATTTACGCAATGGAAGAAGCGCAACTCGATGTTTCAGTCTGAATCTTGTCAGTCCACGCGACTCTAAAACAACAGCGTGGCAGTGGGATATCAGATATTGTCTGACCAGTTGTTTGTGAAAGGGACACCATCATGGCGATGTTGCTGCATTTTGGTCAAAGCGGTGCAGCAATTATGACCAAGTTCCATTGCTCGAGCGATAAACACTTTTGTAATACCAAGATGAAGATATTTTAAGGGAATTGTAGTTGATCCCGGGGAGAAACATTGTATATTAGTTTTTAAAATTTTTCTAAGACGCACGACGACAGAATTTGAGAAATTTCATCTGACATCAGTTCCTTGGTTCGTTCGTTCGTTCACTCATTCAATCATTCATTCGTGACATTTATTTAGTTAGTCAGTCAGTCAGTCAGTCATCCATCCATCCATCCATCCATCCATCCATCCATCCATTCAATCATTCCGTCAGTCAGTCAGTCAGTCAGTCATTCAACTAGCGAGCCAGCCAGCTAGCCAGTCAGTCAGTCAGTCAGTCAGTCAGGCTGTCAGTCAGTCAAATAGCAAGGATTTCGTGGTTTGAACAGGTTGCGATATCAGGCCACAGAGCATATTTACGATCAGTAAAGTTTCTGTCCGACATCAGTACTTTTCTGTTCTAAGAAGAAATGTAAGCACGCTTTCCCCCCTGGCATACGTACATTGCTGGGTAAAAACTGGCAAGTTTGGGTTCCCATATTTTCACGAGTTTGCAACAGATTTCCATGAAACTTCGCATATTTACTAAATTCGGAATGATAAATTGTTCTATGTAGGTGTTTCTTTGTTTTTATGAAAAATATCAATATTGTTTATATTGGATGACATCGGTAAAAAGGTCCATTGTTTTGGATGCTGTTGTTGTTGTCGTTTTGTTTTGAGTTTTGCATTGCCCACCTTATAATCGATTCACTCCCAGTCTATAGGCTTATAGACTTTTTCGCCGGTGCAAACCAACCATACAGGTAAATATGAATAAATTTGAAAGAAATAATTCTCTAGTGCCTTAGGTTTTCTCCACAGTCAAAGGTGATTGACGGTACCCTCCCATAATAGTTACAAGTTTAATCTTGGCAAAATTCTTTAAATTGACTTTGATATTTGTAGTAACGGAGTTTACGTTAAAAAAAAACTAGTCTCGTATTCGGCCCGGAACGTAAAAGCACTTGAAACGTATTGACCCAAAGAGCTCTGTTGCAGTAGTTATCTTTGTCTATCAACTGTTGCTAATCAGTGGTCTAAAATTAACCTAACATTGATTCATTTGTATGCATCATGATGTAGGTAAACTGATTCTGAATAATTTTGAATAATTTTGGTGTTCGGTGGTATGCTCCCATTATATTACGATAGACTTCTTAAAACCGAGAGGCAATATAACTTTCTAAGCATGAGAAGATCACATGGTTTGATATTGGACAGCAAACAAACCAAGCTAAAATATATCAAAACATTCCGGTTATGGAGACCTGATTTGTGACACCATTCTTGATATCTGTCTCAAGAAGTTCCAACGACTCCAACCATAGTTAACTATACTCCAACTAAAAAAAACGTGAGACGGTTTATTCCTTAACAATTTACAAACCATATGCTTCAAAAATATAAATACGAAAGTTTTATAACAAACAAAATTAACATAATTGCGAAGGCGCTCGTGCGCTACTGCTACAGTTCATTTCGCACGGGCGAATCGAGAAAAATTAATTCACAACAATACCTTTTGTTCACGCCCACTGACACGCCACTCGAGATTATCTGATTGAAAACCAAAATTCTAATGGGACCTTTAATAGTGAGCACTCTGTTCTCCGGTTTCATACCGAAGAATTTAAATCAGCCTCGCAAGACGACGGTTTCAGTGTATCGGTGCGGCTAACTAAATATGGCTCCAAAACAGGTAAGCTTTAACGAAGCTTCAGTTGAAGTTATTTTTACGATTTCAGCCTCTGGGCCTTCCAAAGGGATGTCTGTCTGTTGCCTATAGATAGATAGAAACTGTATTAAGAATGTCATCAACCACCTAGCTGGGGAAAAACTCCCCTACTAATACGGGAACATAACAAAAACAAGTTAAATTATTATATGCATTTGCGGCTGTCGCTTCTTCGCAAGAACATAAATATCATTGTACGAACTAAATCTCCGATTCCTTCTTAATGTAGACGTTGTTGGGGGAATTAGCTGACATGTAGACAAAATGTAGAAACGCAACTTATATTCTGAACGATAAACAGGAATTTCTGACAATACTCGATACTCGTGAAACGCATGAAGAAGATCTCGGTTGTCCTCGCTCGATCTCGACTTAGTTCCATGTGCTATGTCACGTGACCTTGTCTGTGTCCCATGATTCCACTACAGTCCACCCCTTCTTAAAGGGAGTAAACTTACGACAAAAGCTCACATGATGAAAAATTGAAACAAAGCTAACAAGAAAACCTTAAAATTCTAAAATCCTCATGAGTCCACTATAGTCCACCCCTTCTTAAGAGTGCCTGCCTGTAAAAATCAGACAAATTCTTAATTTCGCGGCAAGGGTCGAAAATTCGATTTCGCTAATATTCTTATGGTAGATAGGCTAGGGCATAACAAAAACTACTGGATAGTTTTTTTTGGCAAAATATCCTTTTATTTCAAAGAAATATGCAAATTACCAAATTCCGTTAAAATCGACATTTGACGCACCATTTTCTTAAGCAAGTTTGAGAGCCTCGCATGCAAAACCACATCATTCTTCCGTCTTTAAAACACTCAAATATTTTTGTGCAATGTTTAAATGTGCACTGGGTTGATTTTAGGGAATGTTGCGTTGTCTTTTTGGGTGCAAAATAATTAAATTTCGAAGACATGTATTTCATTCACTTAAAAGTACTTCGTGAATATAATTAATTTTCACTATGTGCGAAACCTTCAAATGGATCAAGCTTCTGGTGGTTGAATTGCAGAAGGATGGTCTACAGATTCCTGTAAAAATTTCTTTGGGCAAATGATTGTGAGCGACGCGAGAGCTTTTCAAAGTACGTCAAAAATGCAAATATTTGACCATCCGTCGTCAAATTTCAATTTACGGGTTAGACGTATATTTTAGCATGCGCCACACGACTTGACCTATAATAAGTTGAAATAGACACAGAGCTGATAATTTCGAAATGTTCTAACCTTATTTGTTGTAAAAGGCAGGTCCAAAGCCGATTTGAGGTGTTTCTAGTCGATCTCTCACCATTCGTCGCACATAAAGCAGAAGTTCGCTTTTGTTTACACAAGGTTAACGTCCGATGTACATCGCCTACTGTCAAACTATTTTTGGTCGAATACTATGAATCTGCGACCATCTTTCTGCGCTTATGAACATCACTGCATCTAAGTCTAAAACGGCTGAGTCATTTGTAGATAGTTGCTTGCTTTACGCTTCGCCAAAATATTGCGTTTGATCGATTGCTGACCATTGCTGATAAGCGTGTCGGCGCAGCACAATCTTACAGCCGTTATTTGTTCGTCACGCAATGCTGTCACGGCATATACTGCACATTTTGATCTATTTTGTATAGAGTACTCTCGGGATAACTGAAACAATTTAATCATTGTTCATCTGTTTGTTCATATATATAATAATATGTGTATATTTATGTAATTGCGTTCTAAAGTGTACGTGGCGTCGGTCCACATCACGTTTGTTGTACGTTCTGACGTTTCGGACAACAGCTAATAAAGCTAGTGCCTGTACTCACAAGAATTTTAAGAAAATCGCCATAAGCAAATTATAGATCAATGAAGCAAGAACTAGCTGAAATAAAAATAGGAAATCACAACGTGTCTAATTCGACTAAATTTAATTAGTAATTAAGTGAGTAAATAGCCCTGGCCATGCCATTTTATTTGGCGTATTTTGTTTGCTTAGTGGCGAGGCATTGGTATGTTGTTGTCAATACAGTCCAAAATTATCGTCAGTAAAATATTATAAATAAAACACCTATTGACCGGTTACCTCCGCGGCCACCATTTGGTCATTCCGATAAGGGTTTCATTATTGTCTTTACCCCTATTAAGCGGTCACCCAAAATTTAAGAACCTTGTTTTGGAAAGGGCGATGGCAGATAAGAGTCTGAAATTGAAGGTGCATGACGAGTGATAATTCAAACACACGTCTATCATGATTGTCTTGAATGTTCACCAAAAAATTTATAGCCTGACAGTGAAAAATTAAATATTCAAGGTACACCAATCTCTATTTAAGCGGCTAGCCCCATTAAGCGGTCACCACCCATTTCCCCGAGGGTAGCCCACTGTATTACATGTAAACCAAAAATAATTGCGTAGTGCGAAAAGACCTAGGTATGAGTTTAGCGTTACAGTATTACGCAGGGCATGTAGGTAGCGGTGGTCGAGTAAAAGATAACAACAGGGGCAATGGTAAACTATTCATTCTTTTCATTTCTTAATTCAATCTCTTCCTACTCAACACGACTGTGTGCTCCCAGTGATTCCAAGCCTTACGGAGCCTTACGTATTAGGACAGAAATTGTCCTACCCCTACCCCCTAAAATGGGATGACAGTATTGCGTGACGAACAAGGAACCGCTGCAAGCAAGGATGCAACCCATCAAACCATGATGATCAAACGTAATATTTTGGTGTAGTGCAAAGCAAGCAACTATCTACAAATGACTCAGCCGTTTTAGACTTAGATGCAGTGGTGATCATATGTGTCGAAAGAGGGTCACAGATTCATGGTATTCGACCGTTAAATAAGTTGACAGTTGGCGATGTACATCGGACGTTATGTAAACAAAAGCAAACTTCTGCTTTATGTGCGACGAATGGTGAGAGAAACACGTCAAATCGGTTTTGCACCTGCCTTTTACAGCAAATGAGGTTAGAACATTTCGAAATTATTAGCTCTGTGTCTATTTCAATTTAACATAGGTCAAATCATGTGACGCATGCTAAAATATACGTCTAACCCGTAAATTGAAATTTGACGACGGATGGTCAAATATTTGCAATTTTGACGTACTTTGAATAGCTCTCGCGTCGCTCACAATCATTTGCCCAAAGAAATTTTTACAGGAATCTGTAGACCATCCTTCTGCGATTCAACCACCAGAAGCTTGATCCATTTGAAGGTTTCGCACATAGTGAAAATTAATTATATTCACGAAGTACTTTTAAGTGAATGAAATACATGTCTTCGAAATTTAATTATTTTGCACCCAAAAAGACAACGCAACATTCCCTAAAATCAACCCAGTACACATTTAAACATTGCACAAAAATATTTGAGTGTTTTAAAGACGGAAGAATGATGTGGTTTTGCATGCAAGGCTCTCAAACTTGTGTAATAAAATGGTGCGTTAAATGACGATTTTAACGGAATTTGGTAATTTACATATTTCTTTGAAATAAAAGGATATTTTGCCAAAAAACTATCCAGTAGTTTTTGTTATGCCCTAGCCTATCTACCATGAAAATATGAGCGAAATTGAATTTTTGACCCTTGCCGAGTTATTTTCCATTTTTATGGACAGGGACTCTTAAAGGGATTTTAATTTTCCCAAACTAAAGTTGCAAACATGTCTTTGTCAAGTTTTAACAGATAAGTCCCTCCATGTGAGCCTCCAGACATGGATAGATAGGGGCACTTAGAAATCAGTCCTTTTAGTTTTCCGCAACGTTTCAAAATTTCCAGGGCATCTGGAATCTGCTGGTACACTACTTTGCAGGCCTCTGATGCATATGCCTTTGCACCTGGTAGAGTGTTCAGATATTCTCCTACCTGCAGTGCAGGCGTCTTATTGGCGCGAGTTAGCGTTACAACCTTGCGACCGCCTTTTTAGACCGCCATGTTAGACCGTCATGTTAGACGGTGGGGGACGGGGAAGGGGAAAAATGAGAAGACGCCTGCCCGAAAAGCCCGTTAAAATGCGAAACACCTCCTGATTAGTTGCGCTTCACTGCATTTCCGGAAATGAGTGGGTAACCAATCAAAATGAGGTTTTCTCGACACCGGAAGTCTCACAAGGGTACACACCACGAGAAGTTTGTGCCAAGCCGCAGGATGTCTTGCATTCTTACAGAGGTACGTGTTGCGCTAGCGACTTCAGACGTACAGAGTATTTTAGAAATACCGGCAACTGATGAGATCCACATGGAGGATCGAAACCATGGTCTTGCCTGAACTAAGCCGAACAATGGTATATAAAACACGCAAAACAGTTAACGGGACTTGCGCGTAAACAGCTACACTTGAATCATGTGGTGCCAGAACAACCAAAGGAGGAATAAACCTATACATCGAGCAAGAGAAACATAAGCTCGATCAGATAGCTGCAAGAAACATAAGAATGTCTCTAGACAAACGTATAGCTTTCTCAAAGTAAAGCTACAGCGTCTCCGAAGGAAATCGTACGAGAATAAATATGATATCCGTGATAAGGGTCTACCTACTGTGCTTGTAAACAGATCTAGTCACAGCCGGGCCCGGTGTCACAATATAGATGCACGTGACCTTGTTTGTGTCCCATGATTCCACTATACTAATAGGGGTGGGGAGGGGTGCCATCCGTTCCTGTGTCTATGGGAGAAACTGGACTTGAAGTTCTCTTGGTCGTTGTCTTTGTCCTTATCACCCTCTTGCTCTTGGTGTTTGAGAAGAGAGAGGCGGTCGCACTAGGTGTGAGTCCCGTCGCACCGGTCACAGATCTGCTTATACTTGCACATGTCTCTGGTACACGACCCAGACTTGCTGTAGTTAATGCAGGTTCCCCCGTATGAGCCCCCTGAATAGGCCATTTTGCTAATGCAAATATTTCCTAGTTCCATTCCCCTGTGGGGGCAAGAAGTGATCACTCGACCAAAAATGGCTTCATTAACTCATTAAATAGCAAAGCAATGATCCAAAGAGCTCTATGTCAACTGTTGCTGATCAGTTGTCTAAAATCAATCTAAAATTGATTCATTTATATGCGAGAAGAGCGTTAGGTGTTCGGTGGTATACTTCCATCATATCGCAATATCTTTCTTAAAACCGAGAAACAAGCATGAGAAGATCACACGGTTTGATATTAGACAGCAAACAAACCAAGCTAAGATTTGTGGAGAAGACCGGGGTAAATTCGACCAAGCGCTAACGCTATTTTTAGGGTGGGTACAAATTCCAAGTGCGAAGTGACACGATTCTTGATATCTTTTGATCAAGCCGACTGACGCGCCTCTCGTAATCATCTTATTGGAAACCGCAGTCAGCACTCTGTCCTCCGGTTTCATACCGAAGCGTTTAAACCAGCCTCATTAGTCGGCGGTTTCAGTGTATCGGTGTGGCTGACTAAAAATGGCTCCAAAACAGGTAAGCTGCAATGAAATTTCATTTTGTCGTATTTCCTCGATTTAAGACCCGCGGACCTTCCAAGGGGATGTCTGTCTCGACTGCCTGTCGCCTATTTAGTTAAAGACAAATGTCGCCGTACGAGCTAAATCTTCGCGTTGCTGTAGTTTCCTAGAATTGAAGTGTCAGTGCGCGGAAATAAGTCCTTCTTTTTAGCTTGCGTAAGTTTATACGCAAGATTTAAGGTTTTGCGAATTTGTTTTCTTTCATTTAATTTACATATGGTCTTGCATAGACAAGATTCGCTTTGGAAGTTTTCTTGTTGATTCAATTCAAGTTGATCGTTTAGACAAAGAGTTTGTGAGCTTTGTGCACAGGGAGCAGAGGAGTCCTATTTGACCGTATTTCCAGTTCAATTCACCGTTCAATTCAGTAGCACGAACCAATTTGATGTTGATTCAAATGACCTCAAATCACTGTACGTAATCAAACTGTCTACATGTGATCGTGTTATGCGTGTGTTGAAATCCTATCCGCAAGACGAAACCCGCATACTGTGTGACTGTGGTCCGGAATTACGTAACGTACAGTAATTTGAATCAACAGCAGATTCGCGCCACAATTATACGGTGAATTTAACTAGAAATACGGTCAAATAGGTCTCTTCTGTGCTGCCAGTAGTCTAGAAATGGTCAGAAATTACACAGAAGATCACAAAAGAGTTTCACGCTGGCATTGGTCATGTCGCTGTTGCAAAAAACTGAAAAGACACGTGTCACGTGTCGTTGATCAAAACTCACAAACTCCCTAGGGCGAACAACATTCTAACTCCCTAGGGAAACAACAACTTGAACTTTCGACTCGCACGTGATCAGGTCGTGCTCCATCAAACCGCAGAAAATTTGTGAGCAAAACCGGCCTCAAGCAACCGATTTCTTCCCATTTTTTTTTTCTATTTTTGAGTTGGGAGGTATAACAAAACACTTAATGACTGGTCCCGCGGGAAACTCACTGTTTCCCTCAGTGGGGCCAGCCAGCGCACATTGTCGCTGACGCAAATTGTCGCCCTTTTACCAACCTATGCGGAAACCATCTTCAGAGTCAAGCGAAAAGTGTTCGTCAGCCAATTGGGTTATGAGTCTTGCTCGTTGAAACGATTTGTCAGTTTAGCCGTGATGGTACTGGCTCAGTAAGACTCTTATAAAATCAGCAGTCATTGGTTGGTTCCAGTAGTTTAGATCCGTAGTAACAGTGTCAAGTAACAGTGGTTTAAGTTTGTCAAGTTGTTGGAGTTTGTCGTTGTTGTAGAAGTTGAGTTTTCTGTGACAGTCGTTTATCTGCACTTTGATCGACTAGGCATCTGCAGGTGGATTTGACGACATGTATGGCCTCTTTTTAACCTCGTTCGCGTGGCTTTTTCCTTAGATTTGTTTTCTTGAGGGCGGGGAGGAGGGGGCAAGGGGTGAAAGGGCTCTGGCATCGGCTGGTCACGTGATCATCAAACACCCGAACGTTTCCGCCCTTCCCAATTTCTAACAAAAGCCCTGGAAACGAGGCCGGCCCGGAACAAGACCGAGGTCGTTATTGCAAAAAAAAATTGTTGGTCGAGGGCCCATTCTGAATCCCGAGCAGGCTTGGTTAACAAGATTGATACATAGTTATACAATGTTAACTGACACTTATATCCATGGTTTTCGTTGTGAGAATGCTTTTTATCTTATCCTTATTGTGAGGTGTCTGTTGGTTTCTAGGCATCCTTTCGACCATGTTTGTTGCTCGAAATTAAAGTGCTGCGTGGTCGGAACATCACCCTGGGTTCGTTTGCTGATTGGCGTAAGTATATTAAACGCGTAGAAGAGAAGAAGGTTACTCGTCGAGAATCAGTCTAAAAAATGCTCCTAAGAAACCTAAAAAGGCTATGCAAGGAACAAGCGTAAATTTGCAATGATTGCCGTAACAAAACAGAAGCAGCAGATCCTGCCACTGTAGAGAATATAATCAGCTATAATTGAACACAAGTATAACAAACGAACGTAACAAACAACAATAACAAATGTTTATAATAACAAAGGCTCACTCTCCAGCCGTGGGTGTTTCGGTGCGCCCGCGATCCTTTCCACCCGAGAGACTGTGCCTTGGGAGGGGGGTTCCCGTAATTTCGTTTCACCTAAGTACACTTTTGTTGGTGAGTTATAATGTAAGTGACACTGGCCATCGTAGAACTTGCTCACAAGTCGTGCTCAGAAAGCGAAAAGTGAAGTACGAAAAGCGCGAGGTACAGGAGCGCACCTATTGAACAAAATGGGAATAACTTCTATAATGTCTATGGCCAACGAAGAGACACAATCCAGACCATAATCATTTTTTCACAGTTTTGTTCTCGTTTATGTAGCTTACTCTGAAAACACACTCTTAAAAGTACCATGGTCTGTAACAGCACTTGAATTTTAACACTCTGAGCGGTATCAATATGCGATTTTTAACGGTTTAGCGGTACGACTAGCATCCCTGACATTAGATAATTAGTCTTTTCAAACCCCCTCCCACCCCTCTACTCACCACCCAAGTGTTCAAAAGTAATTTCAACTACTTCATAGTTTTTATCTTTTTATGGTGGCTATTATTGTATCAGTGCAGAAGCTCATCACCTTTTCAAGGTGGTAAGCTTCTGTTATATGGCGATACGTGCACCTGCTTTTTTGATGAGATTGTTAGTTCTATACATCATCCTGCGCTACCTTTGCCAAACTGTTCTGTCGCTTTCTTTTCCAGTTGACACGCCGGATCCATATGTAAAGCTGTACATCAAGACGGCACCAAATGGCAAGCGTAAAACCAAAGTACGCAACAACTCTGCCAACCCTATCTGGGAGGAAGTGTTCCACTTTTACCTTGACCCAGATATGACAAACAATTTAGGTGAGAGTGCCACTTGAGTTCGTTACATGCTATGAGATTGACGTTGGAAGCGACTTCGGGAAACGGTTCATGTTATGAACTCCTTCCTTTGAATACTGTGCTTTTTTGCCATCTACCATTGCGCTTTCTATTACGGTCTTAAATTGCCCTTATGCAGCACGTTCTTAACAGTAAAAATCCATAACTCTATACACTACAACTGACGTTCTGAATCAGGAAAGAAGCTTCAAAAACCCACGTTTCCCGTAGGAAACCGTGACGTGTAGAAAGTTTCCTCACAGGCCAAATAAAACACTGTCCTTTACTCACTAAGTTTTGTAACATTGTCAATTCAATTCAATTTTAATTCAGTTGTGGCCACTGGGATCTAGAAACTACTTTCTCGACAATTGGTCAAAGATAACGAAAGCCTTGGCCAAGAGATTGAGTGTTCCCTTTGTTTAACTGTCTTTGTTGTTGTTGTTGTTGTTATTATTATTGTCTTTCTTTTTAAATTCTCCAGAAATTACTCTGATGGAGTCAGACACGTTCAGTGACGACTTGGTGGAAACCAAGACATTCGACCTTACTAGTTTGGAGCTTAACAAAGTTTATCGCAAAACCTTTGTTTTCCGCCAGGTATAGTGTGAATCTTGCCTGCTCTGTAACACAAACCTTGTAACGCAACGCAGCGTGACGGGAAGCCAAGGAACGTATTTCTATCTCTGAGATATTTGTTACTTTTTTTAGACTTCAGAGGTTGACGTGGAGTTGAAAGTTGAAACAAGGTGAAAAGAGTTAGTTTATTTTACTCTAATTGGTAACTAAAGAACTTTAACATAGTACTCAGGTCTAAGTGGCATTTTTAAGGAGGCCTTTTAGCACGCATCAATTCTTTTTTTTTTATAAGCCTCTGGTACAAAGCCAAGTTAAAAATTGAAATCTCTCGTAAAGATTACGAAAATCCTAAATCGTTTCTTCTATGTAAAATAGTCAAAACTATTTTTATTTTTTTTCAGTTCCACACCCACTGACATGAGGTACAGCATGGATCTATGTGAGGAGGAAAACGACTTTCGCCAAAAAAGAAAACATGTTGTTTTTACGGCCATGCAGAAGCTTCTGGGAGAACGAGGACCCAGGACTCTTGACGAGGTAGGCGACAGTGAAGCGCAAAGTCCAGTTTATGGACTGCTTGCTAACAAAACAACAACAGCTTAATTTGTACTCATACCTAAAATTTAAGTTTACAAAAATAAGTTTAACAAAAACGAGTACATGACTGCCCGAAATAACCTTAATGGGCTAATAAGAGTGGGCAGCCATCCTTAGTGATTAAAGAAATTATTTATTTAGGTCAGTTTAGAAGAGAAAATAAGAAAGAGACACTTGCAACAGCACACAAAGCACACACACACGCACGTGCAAAAACAAAAACTAATTATACATATAGATTTAGTGAAAAGTAATTGGGTAATACAGTGTATTGACGAGAGGAGTTATTCTTTACATACAGAGTTACAGATATTTAATATGTACTAATAGCTTGCAATAATGAATAAAACAGAAGAGTTTACGAATTCTAATTGGCTGATCAAAGAAAAGAGCGCAAGCATACCAAAATGTATCGTGTTGGTTTTGCGCCATTAGGATTACGTCATCGGTTACTTAGCAACGTGTATGCCCATTACCGCGGGCTCAGTCTCTTGTCTGGAAAAGAATTCAAACGAACAGCGAAAGAAGGGAAAATTCCATAGAATTATCTTTCAAGTAATTCTATTAATTAATTTTTTGTGATTAGCGGTTCTAAGATACAAGTTCAAAGACTAATTCAGAACTTTCTTTTCACTGCATTAGTTTGCAATACTTGTGGCGAATTTAAATCACCGTTTTCTTCAAATTCATTTGGATAGTCGTTAATATCTAAGCAAACGTATGCGTGTTATAAAACGAACTATGTTCTCGTATAAGCGGAGAAAGTCTCAAAAGTCTAAACAAACTCAACATGACTTTAAAATTAGACTTTTTCTCGACTCGATTTGAATTAGGTGCCATCGGTTGCTGTTCTTGGTTCTGGGGGCGGATTTCGGGCTATGGTTTCTCTCAGTGGCGTTTTCTGCGCTCTCAAGGACATGGGTGTGTTAGATTGTGCCATGTACACTTCTGGACTGTCAGGATCAGCGTGGTACGTCACTTTAAACTGTATTGTTTGGGTCAGGATTTTTTTGGCATTTTTGTACAAGTTAATATATTGACCCAGAGTCTATTGACTATATTATTGACTTCGATTAACCCTATTAAGACGAGATTGGGGGGCAGAAAGGGGCCGGGGAGGGGGGGCAGGGTTTAAGGGCGGAGGAGAGGGCGAAAACAGACGCAAAGATCTGAAAGTATTCTGGAAACAATTCAAATTATGAAACCTGGGTTGCATGCTTCTCGAGAATATACTCGCTAATTAGGAGTCTTGCTTTAATCAGCGCACGAAATGAATAGATTCAGTGTCTTGATATGGTCTGGATCCGAATAACAATGAAGCAAGGCTGGGTTTGAAGCCTTCAATGGAACCTTCCCCTTCCCGTCTTCCCCTGCCAAGCGACCATTTGTCGTCCTTCCACAACCCACCAGGTTTCGTCTGAAAATGTTTAGGACCTTCCCCGTATATCCCGTCCACCACTTGAATTGTTGTAAAAAGAGAGAAAAGGGCAGAAGCCTGATTTCCAAGGTTGCGGGAACGGAGGAGAAATAGGGAAAATTTCGTAACATTTCTAAATATTTTGCAATACAAACAGCACAGAGATTGACTAAAAAGTGGCGTGCCAGGGGTAAAAGGTACGGGAACCAAAAGGTTCAGTTCCCCCTTCTCTTCCATTCATAAGATAGCTAGCCAGAAGACAGGAATTAACCACTGGTGTTTGACGCATTTCAGGTATCTCTCCACCTTATATTCCCATCCTGACTGGCCGAATGTGCATCCGCGTCAAATCGAGCAAGATTTGAGAGAAAACATCAAGGACAACTGGATGTGGCTGTTACTAACCCCATCATGGCTGTACAATCACATGAGCATTATTCTACGTAAGAGGTCACGCGGACAGCCTGTCAGTTTCACGGATTTTTTCGGTTATCTGGTCGGAGAGACCATTTTGAAAGACGTAAGTTTACTAGAACCCAGATCACACTCAACGAAACAAACCTTGCCCCCAGGCTGACTCGGTATTCAATTCCGATACTTTAAGCCTTTCACCACAAAATGTTGATTCAACTTTTAGTGGTGTAAAAATGACCTTTCTGAAATGTAGCAAACTTCAAAGAGGTAACAACGAGCCAGAAGGGAACGGTGATGGAAGAATAGGAAAACCCGTGAGACTAATCAACGACGAGCTTGAAAAAATCCAGGAATTTGTTATCATTTTAACATGGCAGTAGGGAACATGCGATAAAACATTAAAGAGAAATTCCTTTAAGTTTCTCAGAGAGATCTAAAAATTTTATCAGCTATATTTCATCTGACCGAACTTTCAAATCAGGGAAAGATCGATCGTCATCAATTTCTTGTCCTGTTTCAAGCTCAACCTCTCTGTAATCTGCCAGTAACTCACTTTATTGCCACCGAGTTCCAAGTATGCCAAGAATAATCACTAATATCTTCTGTGTTTTTCTCTCGTAGCGGAAGATTACCTCAAAATTGAGCGAACAACGCCACACTGTGAAAGACGCCATGGTTCCCCTTCCACTTTACACTTGTGTCCACGTGAAAAAGGATGTTTCTGCTCTCACCTACTGTGGTAAGCTGAGTACAAAGTTCGTTAAACTTTTATCTTCTTTGTGTGGCAGACCTAGTGGCCTTTATATGGTCGGTGCGTTGGATAGGCTCGAGCTCAAAATCGTCCCCAGAGTCTTCTCCACTTTTCAAAATGAAGAACTGCCATGTTGAAAATCGTCGAGGACTCGACAAGACCCTGGGACGAAATTGGTTCGACTCTGGTTAAGAATGACGTCATGTGGTTTTGTCCTTGTGTACTCTATCCACCTGGTCTTGTTCGCAGCCGTTATTAGGGTCGAACGTACTCTGCACCATGGAGTAGTCGTTTCATGCTGCGGACAAGCTCCAGTGGTTTGCCCATCAGACTTGCTTTATTACTCAGGTTATAATGTATTACTTTAAAACATTTCAGATCTCACCAATATCTTTTTGATAACTTTCTGCCTTCAGCTGCTTTTTTCGTCCTTTTTGTTTCTCTCTTTCTTTCTGTTTGATGAATAATTTTTCATAATAATGGCAAACGAAGATAAAGAAAGTCGGCTCCGTATGATCAACACAAGTCCAGTCCAATTCCTCGGGGGAATGTTCACGGCGCTGGACTACCTAGATTCTGAAAGCCGCGCAGATGTTCCTGTTGATATAATATAAAAACAGGAGAGACAGTGTTTCATCGGGATATCCAAACACTGAGAAGAGAGTTTAAAATACGACGCGCAACGGAGTATTTTCGACGAAATTCGACGTGTTTGGATAGCTGATGAAACACTGTCTCGAGTGAAAAACTAAGGAGTAAATGGAGAAGTAAAATCGTCAACATCTATGCTAATTAAGACTGGGTATCCAAACCTACTTCACGGTTATGGTTTTCTTTAGCTTTATTTTACCTTGATGAATTAGTAATGAGTTTGAGAAGTAATCTTGACTTGTTTTTGTGTGTGTGCGTGTATGTGCATGTGTGTTTCTCCCACTGTTATTAGTGGAATTTATAATTAAGAGTCGTTGTACTAGTTTTTTTTAATATGTATTATACTTTTAACTTTTTTCTTTTCAAGTGCAATTATTCACTTAATATATTGTTTTCTTAGGGGTTTCTTTGAGGGATGGCCATTATTTTGTTTTTATAATTTGTGGGTTGAGTAAGGGTGACACACCTTGTAGGGGACGAAATGTCTTTTTGCGTCTCACCTACCTTTGGCAAATTGTTTAAATAAATAAATAAATTTTAATTTTGTTGATACATTTGTTTCTCCTTTGGCAGAATGGCTCGAGTTTAGCCCTTATGAAATAGGAATGGCAAAATATGGCACTTTCATGAAGACGGAACATTTTGGAAGCAAGTTTTTCTGCGGCAAGCTGCTGACACCCTATCCTGAACCTCCTCTGCATTACCTACAAGATCAGTAACACACAGCTATCAGTGGAGCGAGTAATAATAGAAGTTCCTTGAAAAGCATCGCATATTACGAAAAGCGCATGCTCAATAAATCATCAAAGCCGTTTGGACAGTGTTAAGTGCTGCCCCGTCTAAACTGAAATTGAATGGTAATTGCCGCTGAAATTAAATACTGCGAGAGCTCTCTTAACGGCACTCTCGTGAAAGGTCAGGTATACTTACGACCGGCTTCAAAAAAACCCATTTGATAATTATGAACAATCAGACCTCAAACTGAAGCAGACGAGCGTAGAGCCAAGTCACAATTTGTTTTGGCTTTGCCTCCGACTGGTTGAAACTGTTTCCTCAGATTGGTTAAATCGAGTTTCTAAAATTTGTTGGCATCATTGCAAAAATAAAGCTCCCAAGTTACCTTAAATTGTAGGTTTGCAACCGCTGTCTTTCACAGTATTTGCTAAAACGGCTCTTCCCTAAACAGCTGATCTCTATGAGCGATATTCAACTGGGATCCAACTTACTAACGATTAATTCGCACAAAGGAAATCCGGGGCTCGTGGTCTTATTGTTTAAAAGAAATTAAACTACCGTATTATTGGATCCTTCTGAAATATCTTTCCAAGTAATTTTAGAATTCGTTGCGCAGCTTTTTTTTTTTTTTTTCATTTGACACAATCGTCTGTATCCACAGGTATTTGGGGCAGCGCTTTCACCATTTTGCTTCAGCGAGTTCTTCACGAGGGCAAACCACCTGACGACACCATCAAGAGCATGCGCAACACTGGTGATCTGAGAGGAGAGTTACGTAAGTGATACAAATGAACAGGAACTCACATTGAAAAGGGGCTGGGGTTGCTCTTCCTCTCGCTTTCGGTGTGACTCAAACTGCAGTTTTTGGTACCACTTCGGGTCTTCAAGCAGGAAAAACTTTTTTTCTGCTTCAAGTCATCTCTTAGGAGTGTACTGAGAGAAATAACAAGATATCGACACCGGCCCTTTGTTATTTTTTTTAAGCATAGTCCTGGCCTGAAATCTACCTGAGATGTTTCCTCGTGTGTGAACTTCGTTATGGTGAAAGACGAAGGCTAATTTCTGCCTGCTACCTTCCATCCCCTTGGGAGGTGCGGTGGCCTCATGGTTAGTGTGCTGGACTCCGGAGCGAGCGGTCCGGGTTCGAGCCCTGGTCGGGGACATTGTGTTGTGTTCTTGGGCAAGACACTTTACTCTCACGTTGCCTTTCTCCACCCAGGCGTATAAATGGGTACCGGCGAATTTGATGCTGTGGGTAACCCTGCGATGAACTAGCATCCCATCCAGGGGGGAGTAGAAATACTCCTAGTCGCTTCATGCTACTGAAACCGGGATAAGCTCCGGCCTGATGAGCCACTTGGCTCATATGCAGACTTAACCCTTCTACCTTCCATCCCCTAGATGGTATGATTAATTCGGAGAATGTAAGACCCGAGGATGATGATGAATTCAGCGATGAGGAAGAAGACATGGATGCTACAGACGGAGAGGAAACCAAGGAGGAAGCAGCGGCACATGATAATGAATGTGGAGATCACAGCTTCCTCACCGACTTAATGGAGAGTTTCATGGAAAAAGTTTCATTCCTGAAATCACGCGATGGACGAGCAGGCCTGGTGCACAATTTCTTACGCGGTCTGCAACTATTGACTGCACCAATCCCCAAGGGTGAGACATTGACTTTGTTTACTAACATTTTCAGCTTTCTCTATTTCGCGTTTTAAGGGACGCTTCTCCAATTGAATTTTTTGAGTTTACTGGGTTTTTTTGTGTATTTTTCATAACTAGTTTTTAACTAGTTAAATCTTCAGATCATGTACAGTATCCATGTCACTGCTAGGGTCCATCCAGCTCTCAATTCCAAGATGCCACCATCTTGGATTTAAACGCGTGAAAAAATCACGGCGACGAGATTGTTAGAGCAAACTGCTGTTTTCTCCGCCAAAATCACTGAATTAACAGTTGAAAATTATCGTAGCTCTTTTAATTTCCCTGTACTTTCCACAAAAAACACGTGGAGGCAGAAAACCGGAGAAGTTTTTAAAATTTTCATGAGTGTGTTTTCTTTTCATTGTCTTCTGTACAGAAGCAGAAGAGGTTTCTGAAACCGTTGACCAGCTAGCTCTGAAGGCCAAGCGCATCTATTTAGTGGATAGCGGGCTCGTGTTCAACTCTCCGTACCCTCTGCTTTTGAGACCTCAGCGAGACGTCGACATCTTTCTGTCATTTGACTTCAGTGCTCGCGATAAGGACGACGAGTCTCCTTTCCAGGTTAGTAAATTGAATATTGAATTCTCATGCAAAACAAGGAGGCCAAAGCAACACATGCCGGGTTTAGTTGTGCATATCTTTATCAGTGGCATGCCACAAAAGTCGTTTCGTTGTCATAAAAGAAACTTCAAATACCTCGATTAAGGATTTTCATCAAACAACAAATGTTCTTTTTGGTGGCGTTAAAGTTTTGTGTAATGCTATGATTTGGCAACCTGAATGAAGTCTTTCTGTTATAAAGCTAGCGTTTAGCTGAATCTGACGCGCGCTCTTATTGGTTGACTTTTTGGTCACGTAGCATTGGTGAAATCTAAGGGTGCTTTTATAACTGATGCCAAAAATTCCGGAAATTTCGATCGGAAGTTAAATGGAAAAATGGAAGACCGAAATATTCGGGACCAGCTTTGGAGGTAGTCTACTTTGATCGGTCGGACCGGTGGAAGCGAAATGGGGGATCACCAACTTCGTTTTGGAGAACATGCCCGGAAGAACACCCTGAATCTGAAAAAATCGGGCTTCGTTAGTAAATAAGGCCACGATGTCTGTAAGCCCAAAAATACTGCAATTAGATCTTTGAAGTGAAATGTTCTCGGCCAAATATTATTTAAGCGGACCTATTGAGTGAATTTAGTGAACTGGTGAGGTTCCATAAAGAACAAGTTCGCATCCAGCGACCATAGTTTCACGCGCCTTGCAGCCGCAAGATGGCAGGATTCGATATTCCGTGGACAGAAATCTTAAATTTTTTTTAACTTCCCATATTGATTTTTTGTTCATTTTTGGACAATGTGGAGATAATTGTAGATAAAATCTGTTTCTGAAAATAAAAATAGGGGTCACCGAACGTCCAAGATCGTTAAATCCAGGCAAAGCCATAGCAATGGCCATCTGCCTTATCATTGTTCATTTTATTACTTAGCGTGCGCTCTCATGCATGACGTGACGTGTGAATTTGCGTGCGCAGTAATCGGAAAATGTCGTTCCATTTTCCTCGGTTAGTCCCGCTGGTCTCTGACCAGTCGGTCTTGCATAATAAAAGCGCCCTTAATAAATGTCGCCCGGCGGGCAAAAATTAAGCAAGAATCTCGATGTTTCCCTCGACTTCTTCTCGGGAAAACAAAACTACCCGCTTCCATTGCGACCAGTATTTAAGTGCATATTGAGTTTTTTATCGTTATTTCCAGGAACTTTTGCTGGCAGAGGAATGGGCAAGGAAGAACAACTTCAAATTCCCTCCCATTGACGCTACCTATCAGTTCCTTAAGGATGGCTATAATAGGGAGTATTACGTGTTTTCGGACCCGAACGATCCTACTTGTCCAGTTGTGGTGCACTTTCCACTTGTCAACAAAACGTTCAAAGAACAAAGCAAGCCAGGTTTGATTCATGAGTGGAGTAACTTTCGTGTTCTCGTTATGTAGGAACTGTGATAATTCGTAGTAGTGTGGAATCCCGATTTCTCGAACCCTCAATTTTTCGAACCTCTCGATAACTCGAACCAAAAGTCGTTCCCTCTCCTCAGTCGAACACTGTAATTTTACCCCCGATTCCTCGAACTCTCCGATTTTTCCAACCAATTTTCGTTTCCCTTGGAGGTTCGAAAAATAGGGATTCCACTGTTATCCAGTCCATATTTACCAAACTTCATACCCCGTCCTGCCCCCCCAAGAGGAAATGAGGGGACAGAGAAGGAGCTTGACAAAACGAGCAACTCTCGAGAGTTCCGCTACAAGCTCGATTTTATTGGTTTTTAAAACAATGTTAATGAACGGAAGTGAACGCCAGTGACTTCTCTGTCGGCTAGGTCCGGAAGTCCGATGTTTTCGACTTCCAATCAGAACTTTCCACTGGGACGCTCGTTTCTCGACCGCTGGTCAAGGGGAACGAAGACTCTGGGTACGAGGTTGAGCAACGCCATGCTGACTAGTACTAGTACTCTTGCTGCGCGCGCACTACCCTCCAAAACTGCCGCCTCCTTGTCAAAACGAGTCTTTGTGCAAAACCATTCATATGAAAATATGTTCCACCTACAGCGTAGTTAGTCTCCTCTACTATGCCTACAGCTTCATTTTCATGTAAATCAAACTCAAGTTTACGTCAAAGGTTTTGCACGAGGACATCATTTTGGAACAGAGACACAAAATAATTGGGATATGGCCTATTGCTGTGTCTGCTTATTGTGGTGTTGTTTCGTATTTTTAGGAGTTCCTCGCAAGACTGCTGAAGAGCTGGATTTCGCAAACTTTTCGATTTTTGAGGATTCAGAAGGTCATTATAGCACGTTCAATTTCCATTACACTCCCAAGCCGTTTGACCGCTTGACAAAACTGTGCGAATTCAACACTCTGCTGGGTGAACAAACCATCAAAGACGTCATGGCGGACTGCGTCAGGAAACGACGTGAAGGCAAAGCGGTGAATGGCATGAATGGCATGAATGGAAACAAGTGAAGCTTGCAAAGCTTAAGCTCACGTACTAACAGAAAGAGAAATAAACGTACATGGACATGGAAACGTAAATTAAATAAGGATTTAGATCGATTAATCAAGTCTGGTATAACCGACAAAGCATTATATTAGGAACACAAGTGTGATAAAGTAGAGTATCTAAAAGATAGTAATGCTGCGGCTCATTCTGTTGATAGTGACATATTTAACTCAGTGATTCATCTATCTGCGCGTTCCAAGACTTGCATTAACCTTGTTTCTTAAAGTAGTGTCAAATTGCGGTGTGTAACTTAAAATCGGCTATCTTTAAAACGGGGAACGGGGAATCGGCGAATCGGAGAATCGGGGAATGGGAATGGAGAACGGGCAACGGGCAACGGGCAACGGGCAACGGGGAATCTTTAAAATGAGGAATCTTTAAATGGGGAATCTTTAAACGCGGGAATCTTTAAAATGGGGAATCTTTAAAAGCGGGAATCTTTAAAATGGGGAATCTTTAAAAGCGGGAATCTTTAAAATGGGGAATCTTTAAAATGGGGAATCTTTAAAAGCGGGAATCTTTAAAATGGGGAATCTTTAAAAGCGGGAATCTTTAAAATGGGGAATCTTTAAAATGGGGAATCTTTAAAAGCGGGAATCTTTAAAAGCGGGAATCTTTAAAACGGGGAATCTTTAAAAGCGGGAATCTTTAAAACGGGGAATCTTTAAAATGGGGAATCTTAAAAAGCGGGAATCTTTAAAATGGGGAATCTTTAAAAGCGGGAATCTTTAAAACGGGGAATCTTTAAAACGGGGAATCTTTAAAAGCGGGAATCTTAAAAAGCGGGAATCTTTAAAATGGGGAATCTTTAAAATGGGGAATCTTTAAAAGCGGGAATCTTTA
>NW_028301539.1:18115000-18140000 GCF_042242905.1 Orbicella faveolata
AAGTAGCTGTTCTGCGGAGCGCGAAGCAATCAAATATTCGGAAAATTCAGCAAAACCGGAAGTAGATTTTGAGCCCAATCGGCTCGAAATCGTTTTTGACGTATTTCTCCCAAAGAAAGCTGTATTAGCAGAAACTAACTATGGTCCGTTTCTATTCTTACTAGGACCTATCTATGGACAAAATACAAGCGAAATCAATTTTTCGACTTGTGCCATTGATAGGCGATTTAGGTCCATTTTTATAGGCATTTACTCTTAATTTCAAATTTTTTAGCCCTAAAAGTGGTCGCGGTCGCTTACGAGAGGTGGTTGCTTAAAAAGAGGTTTTAGATATAGTGATTTGACTTGGAAACTTTTGGTATTTTGAAAAACTGTCACCGAGGAGAGGTGGTCGCAACCGAAGGTTCGACTGTATTTCAGTTAAGCCCACCACGTCGGGAATATTGCTACTCCTCCTTGAAGAAGATGCTTATTACATTGCAAGCAAGTCCCAAATATTTTATCAGGTAACTCAACATGCAACATTTCAAGGTTCTGTAAGAGTTATGTGTCTTACCTAAGAACAGAACACAATGACCCTGACCAGACAACTTGTAGTCGTCCGGCCAACACGCTTGCCTTTAGAACATCAAAACAATCATTGTCAAGGCTAACGGGGGCATTACAAGTGGAATGCTTCGAATTTTATTAGTTCGAATTTCAACTGAAGTTTTGAAATTTTTGGAAAGAGGGTGGTAAATTGGAAGTCAAAATCACCTTTCAAAACAATATGTAAATAAATAAATGGAACATTTACACCTCACAGAAATAAGATGGTCATTTCACGTTTCACGAAAACGAGAGCCGAGTGAAATTGTATTGATACAAAATCTTATTACAATTCCTAAACATTTTAACCTACATTGACTTATCTCCCAACCCACTCCTTGTTCAAACGCGAACAGAAAATGGCTAATGAGACTGATACAACTTTCTGTAACGTTCTTCCGTTTCTTGTTGGATAATTTATTAATTTCTTTTTGATTTGGGAGTCAGGAGTCTACAACAGTGGACGATATCAAAGCCATTAGCTGGGTACTCGCCTTATTTTATAGTGAAGGAAAAATACAAAGATATACTTCTCCGTGTACAGCTTCTTCGTAAAAGTGGTTTTGTTTTACGTTTTCTTGTGAAATTTTTGAAGGACTCAAGGAAAGGAAAACGGCCTCAGTCAACAGCAAGCGGACTTTTTCCGTTTGCCGTTGAAGGTGATACCTATTTCTTCCACTGGCTTTCCTTTGTTAAAAAATAATAATGATGATGACAACGACGATGATGACGATAATAATGATAAAAATAGTAACTTTATTAACGTGTCAAAAAAAAAAAGACAGAGAGAGAGAGTCCCGTTGCTAATAGGGGACCCTTAAGATATCTAAAATACTAGCTAAAATACAAATTTAAAATAGATTGAATGAAGCCAAAATAAAAATTGCATACTACTTATAACACTGTCTAAAATCATGAATAAAAGAAATTAAAATCATGAATTACACAGATGGCAGCCACTAGAGCCTGCAAGGATGTTACTTAAATCAAGTCTGCGTGTTCGGGTCTTGAACTGCCGATCTTTTTTGACTTGATATCTTACTCTACAGTCTTGGGTCTAAATATCTGGTTGAGCGTTTTCCGTACGTACGGTTATCTCTGTAACCGTGTTAAAACTAGGTAGATAAAGATCTCTCTGCCGGACAATAACAAAATTATTGCTGTTTTTGGTCCATTTTCTTGATCTTCTCCAGGTTTCTAACAGGCTTTTGGAAGCCTTTTTTTGTTTGAAATGTTCCATTCAATACAAACTAAACTTACTAAAAGTCACCGGTGACGTGACGTGTCACTCCATGCTACCTTAACCGCTCGATCCCGATTCAGCGGTTTGGGGACAAAAATGGCTCCCAGAGTCGGTCTTTTGAAAAATGATAAAAAAACAAAGCAAAATCATATTTCACAAACAATTGAGTTATCAATTCTAGTTTCGCGGAAAGTCATCATATACTTGAAACTGAACTAACGTTAATATTTAACGGAGTATAGTTGTTAAAAATTTCGAATACCGGAAGTCGCTCATCAAAAGGACATCGAAAAATTCTCAGTGGTAACTTGGCTAAGGGGACTGTTTTCATTTTCTTTGTGGCCGGACTCAAAAACTTTAGAAACAAAGGAAGCATAAAGTTGGAGGAAGGTGATGGGGAAGGGGAGAGACCGAGGGTTGATGCAAAACAACACAAAAAATTTACTTTGGACTAAAGTACAATTGCATAACATGACAAAATTAATTAATTGAGACCGAGGGTTGATGCAAAACAACACAAAAAATTTACTTTGGACTAAAGTACAATTGCATAACATAACAAAATTAATTGTAAAAGCTCAGGTGTAATTAACTGGTATTATTTTTACTATGACGGCCTCAGTTTCATTTCAGTGAATTTGAGTGAGACAAACGCATTCTTCCAGTGGTACCAATTGACACCTTGGTCACTACTTGTGTCTCCCAGGTATTTTCCGTTTAGATTGGAGTAGTGGCAATACTTGTACCACCAGGCGCCAGTATATTTGACAGCACAATTGGTGTACCATCTGTCATTATCTGTGTCCTTTGTACTAAACGCCATGTTATTATGATATGCTAACGAGTCTTTCGCTATCCCTGAATATGAACCCACATCAAGTCGATACTGCGCCTGCTCATCACTAATCTTGAACTTGCCATATTTGGCATACGTTTTACCTCCGTTCCAGTCCTCTAGCTCCACTCGTAGCGAGCTGGGTCTAGAGGCTGTCAACCTGTGGATCTTGTCGTTTCCTAACCAGAACTCAGCAGACAGCTGACCAAAGCCTGCTTTGTAGTCGTCCCATCCCCGATAGAAGTCTACCGAGCCATCCTGTCTTCGCTGAAACACGGTCCAACCTCCACCGTCAGTGCGCATGTCACAGTAGACACTGAAGTGTCCTCTGCCGTCTGGGTTGATAGAGTACACCCCACTCTGAGTATGGCCTGATTTTAACAGTTCAGAACAATCTGACAAAATAAAAGCACGCAGCCAATTAATTTTTTATTTCCAATAATTCCAGTGATATTGCAGCTGAAATGTTATATACGATATTCCATCAAGCTCGAGATCACCTTTTACGCATACTGTAAGCAAACCAAATATAATCTAAAAATCAAAGCTCTTTGGGCGGGTTAGGAAATGACCTAAATTAAAGACGTGACCTTAGTATCCTAGAAATTACAATCGTTTAGCTTTTAGTTCTTGTTCTCAGTTCTGGGTCTAGCAATATCAAGAACTCGTTAAATATCGCTGCCTACATGATCATGACACACAGGCGGCCCAAGTTAACGATGTGAGGAGTTATTTTTTTTTTTTCTTTTTTTTCGTTTGTGCGAACGTTTAGCGCGGTGATTTTAGTTGCGATCAGGCCTTACACATTCAAAAGCGACGAAAATGATCGTCGGAAAGTGCGAAAAAAGATCTATTTGATGGAACTTGGTTCAATTCATTTAACTCTTAAGAGGAACCAATTCCACACTCATGTTGATAAGTGACCCATGACACTAGCCAGCTACTTGCAACATCACAGATAGAAATTATTCCTTGACCATTATTTCCTGTTTATTTTTATGCTTCACTTGGAAAACGTGTTCTGAAAGATATCATATTCTGAAAACGACTGCGGAATTTAAAACGAAAAACCCTAAGCCGTACTAAAAAACGATTTTCCACCCTTAAAAGGTATGACGAGTAATGCCTCGAGTGCCATGTAAGAAGGAATCCTCTCCCACGTGATCAAGACCTCCCTTTGCCTTGAGTAAACATACTGATTACCAGATAGACTCTCCCTTTCTTCGCCTCGCATTCTCTTTTACCGAATAAAGCAGGGTTTCAGGAAACATGAACCCGTTTTGGCAAATTGTTTTCGAAGTACTCGTCAAGTAGTGATCGTTTTTCCAACCGGACAAATATGATTGCAGGTTAGGAATACAATAAATAATCAAACAAACATTGCATATAAAACGTAAACTTGTTAAGGCTCTGATCTAATGGAAGGCTGATCATTTGCCTGCTTACATCAGCGGGGCCCAAAAGTTGTTGAATTGATTTAATCGTGGGATTTTAAATATAAACCTGCATGCATACGTATTTCGAGTCCCAGGTCCTGAACACCATTCACCAAGCAACTTTCAAAAGACGAAAAATATCTGCTTCAAAACCACCGGGCAGACGAAGGGATTTAGCGCACTCCAACTCTTTCTTTATGACAAAGAGAACCACAAAATTTATAGGTTACCTTTACCTCTTGCTAGAACTTCAACGTCACTAATGGCCTCGATACCAAACACTCCTGCACTTGTAGCCACGCACACATATATCCCAGCATCCTCTTTTTTCAAATCTCTTAACACAAGCGCATCGTTTGTCCTGTGACTCCTCCCCACGGGAAATGCTGCTCCTTGTCTTTTCCAACTGATGACTGGTCGTGGATCACCGATGGCGCTGCAGTTTAACGTCAAAGAGGTGCCAGTACCAACAGAAACCTTTCCAGGGGGTTTAACGGTAAACACAGGAAGGGAAACCACAACTAGTAGAGTTTTTCTTTCAACATTTCCTAAAAGGTTGACTGCTGAACAGAAGTAGGCGTCAGAATCAACTTTACGGACACTTGAGATTTGTAAAACAGTGTTGTTATACTGCGCCCTTCCCTGGGGTAACTGACCAGATGACTTCCTCCAGGTGACCACAGGAGCCGGGCATCCGGTCACGTGACAGGCGGGTAAAGTGACACTAGTCCCTTCAATGACGTAAGAAGGTCCCGGATGTAAAGAAACACGAGGATGAACTGCAATCAAGAGAAAAACATTTAGTCTCATTTTTGGACTTAAGTGTCATTGTCAGAGAAAACCGGGCAGTACCAAAAGATCGAGGTCGACCGTTTACCTTCATCTTTTCACAGTACAAAAGCTATCCGAAAAGATTAACAACCATGACATTTGCCGAGGTAGGCGTTCGTTTTTCTTCGAGATATCACCATATCATGATTTTGGGCTCTCAAGCGGTCGAAAATGGCCGAAATTTCGGGCAACTTTAGGCGAGCCTAAAAGATACTTCGTACAAATTCCAGAAACTCTTATTTTCATGCGATAATATTTGTCCCTTTATTAGTTGACTGAGATATATTTGAGGTCTTTCGCTTTAATTCGACGGTTTTTACGAGGTGCGAAACATCGCCGCCGAATCAGTTATGAGAGTGACTCAAATTTTAGCCATTTTCAGCGAGTCGTTTTTCAAAAGTGCAGCAGTTTATTTCCGTAGAGAAACAATTTTGTGATAGTCTCTTGCACTGTTATCAATATCCAGTTTAGTTAAAATTGGTATCTACAGGCAAATCAGAGTAATTGGTCTCGCAAAGTCCAAAAAAAAATCATTGGTCAGAAATATTTCCCGCCAAATATTTAGCAAAGAACACACCTTATTCCGACTTTCTGCGATTTTTATCCATGATTTACTGAAAGATCTGCAAAAAAAAATAGTTAGCTGGACTGCAGAAGAGAATTTTTAAGCTGTGACATCGTTGTTAACCTAAGTAAACATTTCAAACTCGCCAAATCCTTACCACTGCCTGGGCTAAATTTTCCCGCAAAAATCTATTTTTAACGTCACGCTGCATGGAAAAACAAAGTGGATCCTCAGTTCGATGGTCTTTTTTGCTGTTCTGTAGAACAAACTGCAAGTTAATAGTGAACGGGCCTTTACCCTAAATTTAATTTTGGGACTTCTGCAAGCCCTCTTGTTTACATCTATTTCTCGTTTTCGAAAGGCGTGACGCGTTACAGATTCAAGAGGCCCTGTTAGGGGTAAATTCCGACAAGCGACATGGCCTTGAAACGGCGACACGAGAGCCGCGAACTGGCAACGAATGACAGACTACTCCAGCGAAATAGGGAAAGCGACACCGATGTCAAAACAGACCGACAGCGAATTTCGGATTTGTGAAAGCAGTATGAAAGCAGTGAATGTTTTAAACAATCAGGTCAATAACGTTTCAATAAAACCAATAAATGAGTCATAAATGCGTCTCATTTTACCGACTGAAATATATTAACGTCATTAACGACATTAATTAACAAAAGCTAATATCCAACTAGGGCTCGTCACAGAGGAGGATTGCGCGACGAGTCCAAAGAAGTAGGAGACTAGACCCACGTGCGCGCGCGCTCCATCTATCTGTCATCTTTTGGAGATATTTTACTTCATCTGTCATCGAGATACTATAACAGGCAAAGTGGACGTAGGACATTTTCAGAGAGGAGACAACTTTGTCAAACTGACAGAGATGTCGTACGAGACATTTCTTGGATATCAAAAAGCGAAGTAGACGGTGGTCTTTGGCAGAATGTCCTTAGGTACATCATCTGGAAGAAGTGTCATTCGCCCAGACCGTTTCGACCTCTGAGTAGAGCTTTTCAAATAATAACGTAGACGGCCCTAAAATATACACTATTATTACTCCATTGCTGTTGTGTCTTCAGTGACTTCAGCGGATATTTTAATATTCTCTGCATTACTATCACGTCAAATTTGATACAAGGCATTCAGTGTTAACTGGTAGTGTCACATCAATTCGTTATTTTATTGGGGTCATTACTAGTCTAGCCACGGATCGAGGTTGAACAAACTGCACCTACAAAAACTGAAAGTCACTCTGGTCTCAGTTTTCAAATTATCTTATTATTATTATTATTATTATTATTATTATTATTATTATTATGATTAAAGTCTTGCCGCTTTTAACTTATGGTGTCGAGTTCAATCCGTGAGCCTAGGGCAGGCATAAGTCTGCTGGATTACTTGATGGATAGAGTCCTCCTAAGTATGTAAGCAGTTCCAAGGAGGAAGGTCTTCTGTAGCTCTGTTATTCTAATATTGCCTGGGATCTTGCCGATGTAGTTTTCTGTTCCCTTTTTGACAAGCCCGAAAGCTCCAATGATCACTGGGATAGTTGTTGTTTTCATTCCCCACGTTTTCTCGATTTCAATCTCAAGATCTTTGTTCTTTGTGAGTTTTTCCATTGTTTTCAAGGAGGTGTTCCTTTCTGTGGGGATGGACATATCGATAAGCAGACAGGTTCTTTCCTTCTTGTCTTTCACCACTATGTCTGGTCTGTTTGCTTTTATCTCTTTGTCGGTTTGGATTGGCATGTCCCAAAGTATAGTCGCTGTTTGGTTTTCTGTCACAGTAGCTGGTTCATGTTCGTAGTGTTTATCTTGTACTTTCATGTTATAGTGTTTGCATATTGTCCAGTGGAGATATGCTGCAGCTTTATTGTGTCTTGGCAAGTTCAGGGCATCCAGAGACAAGGTGGTCAACTGTTTCTTGAAGTTGCCCACAGATTCTGCACATTGGGTCGGTGCCATCTTTCAGGATCTTGTTTCGGTAATAGTTGGTATTAATGCATTGATCTTGGGTAGCAATAATGAAACCTTCTGTTTCTGATTTGAGGCCAGGTGTACTCAACCAATTGTGGGTTTTGTCTTGGTCTGCATCCTTCTCTTTTGTTATTTTCGGGTACTGACCATGCAAAGACTTTTCTTCCCATTTGCTCTTGAGTTGTTCTAAAGCTTGGTGTTTGGCTTTCAGCTTGACCCTTCGGGCATAGGTCGTGGCTGGCTCATTCTCTGCCACTTCAGCTTCTGGTAAGGTGAGTTCTCGCCCGTATTTTGCGGCTTGATGGTGTATGGAAATTGTTTTCTTGCCACGGTCGTGATCCCTCGCAATTTTGAGGAGGTAATCATCTTTGTTGTTGAGATATGTGTTTAGGCCAATTGTAGTTGTTTTGTAGGTAATTTTTAATTGTACAAGACACCTTCCACCTGCCTTTCTAGGGATATATAGCCTGTCCACGTCAGCTTTTGGGTGGTGCATTTTTGCCATCGTCAAGAACTTCCTTGTTTTTCTGTCTAACTTCATAAGTTCTTCCATTTTCCAGTTTATGATGCTGAAACTATAAGTGACGACTGGGACAGCAAGAGTGTTGATTGCATCAATTCTGTTGGCAGCATTAAGTTCGGATTTGAGCACCAGGCGAATTCTGCGGTAATACTCTTTCCGAATTTTCTCTTTCATCTTTGCATGTTGGATCCCATCTCCTTCATTCACACCAAGGTATTTGTAGGTGCCTTCCTGCTCGAGGTCTTGTATGCTGGTGCCAACATCGAGTTCGATGTTTTCGGTTTTCGCCAGTTTGCCACGTTTGAATGTAGCTTTGGCGCACTTGCCAAGCCCAAATTCCATTCTTATATCATGACTGAAGCCTTTGACAATTTTAAGTAGGCCTTTCTGGTCTTCATCAGATTTGGCATAGGTTTTCAGATCGTCCATGTAAAACAGGTGAGTGATGTTTGCGTTGCTTATTTTGTATCCGCAGTTACTCTCATTCAAGAGAGAGGATAAAGGTGCTAAAGCTATGCAGAAAACAAGAGGTGAGAGGGAATCTCCTTGAAAGATACCGCTGTTTATTTTTATTTCACGAGAAGATATTGTTCCCTTATTATGGTTAAGCGTGAGGGTTGTTTTCCATTTGGTCATACTTGCCTCGACGAAATCTTTCATTTTTGGTGATATCTTGTAGATTTCGAGACATTTTAATATCCAGCTGTGGGGAACGGCGTCAAAAGCTTTCTTGTAATCCACCCAAGCTGTACTGAGGTTCCTCTTTCTCGTCTTCATATCTTCCAATATAGCTTTGTTGATGAGGAGTTGGTCCTTACAGCCGTAGCTCCCTTTTCTGCAACCTTTTTGTTCGGATAGTAGTAAGTTGTAATTCACAAGATGGCTATAACATCTAGCTGACAAGATTGATGTTAAGATCTTGTACATTGTAGGAAGACAAGTGATGGGCCTGTAGTTTTTGGGGTTTGCCGTGTCCTCGCTTTTTGGAAGGAGGTAAGTGATACCAGTTGTTAGCCAGTTTGGGCATTCCTCTGGGTTTTCGATGTAGATATTGTAGGTATTAGTCAGATCTTCGTGTAAGGCTCTCAGATGCTTAATCCAGAAGTTTGCTATTCCATCAATCCCAGGAGCCTTCCAGCTGCTGGATTTTTTGATAGCAGATGTTGTTTCAGCAATGGATATTTCCAGCCATTCCTGAGTGGGAGTTTGTTGGTTTTCATTCTCTATTTGTTTTATCCACTCTGCTCTCTCATTGTGACGCTTTTCTTTCTTCCAGATATTAGCCCAGAAGTTCTCAAGAGCTTCTTTCCCGGGTGGCTCGGAGATTTCGATGGTCTTTTTCCCGAGTTCACGATAGAATCTTTTCAATTGGTGTTTTCTTTGAACATTTTGTTCTGGGAATAAAACTTTCGTCTTTTCTCAAATCGCCTTATTCTCTGGGATTTAGCTAATAACTGTTGTTTCAGTTTTTCCGTGACAGGTGGGATGTCGTCGTTGGATTTGAACTTATATTTTCTCATGATAGCTCTTCTTTTTTTCTCCTTAACACGTCTTCCTTGGAGGATTTCAGCTAGGATTGAGATCTCTCCACGTATTTTTTGGATGTCTTTCTCGATTCGTCTTTTCCACATACGCACTTTTGGTTTCTTTTGAGTTTTTGATCTTACTTTGATGCCTAGGGTGTCACAGACTACTGAGGCAGAAGTGTAGAATAGTTCATTCACTTCGGTAAGAGATTAGTTTGATTAGGTTGATGGCCTTATTTGCTGTCTCTAAGACTTCCTTTACCTGTCTTGTATGCTTGATTTTTTATATAGGTGGTCGTTCAGTTATGTTTGTCTCTTTCACAATCTCCCACTTCCTCAAAATTGCTTCCATCATTGCAACTTCATCTCCATCATTGGTGTGTTGAGGGGTCCTCGGCACGTTGGGATCATTTAGTTGTTCTTTATCATTGTGGACAGCTACCTCATCACTCGTCACGGGGGCATTATCTCCCACAGCTACTGCAGAGGGACTGCCTTCATGACGGCTATTGTTCTCGGTACAGTCTGTCTTGTCAGTCACTTTGTCTTTGATGGCTTGAATTTCCATGTCTGTCAGTCTTTTCTTGTTCATGATGTCCCGTCTGGTGTTTGCCAGTTTATTAGCATCCATGTTTGGTCTTTTGGTTGGATTTTGAGTTCGCCAGATATTGTATGCATCTGTTGTAACTGATGCATTGAGCTTAGCTAGAGCTTTAAAGTATGCTTCCATCACTTCCATATACTCCTCCCTGGTCCATTTACTTCTTGTTTCTCTTTGGCGATTTACAGTAGGTGCATTTTGAGGGCCTCTTTAAGGAATATCCTCGGCGTGGTAATCCTCATCTGCTTGTTGGGCGGAGTTTGTTCCAGTAGCATATTTTTCGACCCCAGCCTGGTTCCCTACTGAGGGACGCGGTCCTTGTTTACCCGCGCGACGACCGATGCGGTATGAAAAATTGTCATTATTACTCGTCATGTTTTAGCAATTTATTGTGTTGGTTTTTGTTCAGAGTGGCCTTCTCCTAGTTGGGCTGGCAACCAACCCTAACGAGCCCCAACTACCCGTTTGTTGCAACCCTAACAGGGGTGGCTTTGGGGTTACTGATGCTTCCAAAGACACCACCCCAGACTATGGTGGGTGGGAACGTCCATCTTCTTGAACTAGGCTAAGGCAGCAGCCTGTCCTACCCCGCTGCCATTATTATTATTATTATTATTATTATTATTATTATTATTATTATTATTATTATTATTATTATTATTAATAAGACGAAATTCCGACATAAGAACCTTGCGAAGTGCCGACATAGCTGCTTGTGAAATTCAGACAGGGGACATGGGCAACCCCCCTAACAGGGCCGCATTCAAAGGTCAGACGACTGGACTTCGAAATGTCGATCTTACTTAAAGGCTTCTCCTTGTTTTTGAAAACATTAACTGTTCTTTCGGATCAGAAAAATCGCTTGGCAAGACGTCAGAGTTGGTGTCTATTTGGCGCAGCCAAATGTAAACAATGAGGAAATACAGGTTACGACAAAACTTCGCTGCTATCCGGCCTACGAAATGATCATAAAGGACAGACGTTTGGAATAAACATCTAAATTCGTGTAATCGTTGCTCGGCCAGGATTCCTAGCGGAAATCTTCCTTGCCTTCATTGCTGTCGTTTGTATTGTCGCAGGTTTGTACGCCGTCTTGTTTTCCGCCTCATTTCCTTCCTCTGTTACCTCGTACACGCAATTGGCGCCGCAGGTTACTAGTACAGTGGAAACTCGATTTAACGAAGTCGCCGGGGATCGGCCAAATTTGTTCGTTAAATTGAGGGTTCGTTATATCGAAAACCTCGATGTAACGAATTTGAGGGGCGACGACCAAAATGTACGTTATATCGAGGTCATAGTTAATGATTGATTTGTAACACAGGTGACTTCTGTCACGCAATTCAATGCAATTTTCGTCACCCAGAAGTGCCGCGTTTTGAGATGCGTTTTGGCTTTCAGTATCAATTATTTTCACTTTTGAGCAGACGCGCAGCTTTTGTTTATAAAAGAGCGACACTTTCAGAGAAGCGATTTAAAAATGTTGCAACATAGAGGTTATATAGAAAATTGTCTATGTAAACAAGGAAACATTGTAATTCGTTATATCGAGGTAGATTTTACGTTTGGGCTTCCGGATTATGTTCGTTATATCGAAGAATTCGTTATATCGAGGTTCGTTATATCGAGGTTCTATTCCACACATTTTACTGTAACTTTGGCCGGGACATAGAATATCGTTCGTTATATCGAGGACTTCGTTAAATAGAGGTTCGTTAAATCGAGGTTCCACTGTACACTGTGTTGGTTTCCGCTCTGAAACGTTTACTTTCAACAAAAGTAATTTAATGTTGCTCTTGTCAATATCACCACAAAACCTCCTCAATGCAACGAAATTACATCCAAATTAGTATTGATAATTTCTTGTAAATTTTACTGCTGTTAAAGACAACCAGGAGACAACTATTCAAAGTTCGTAGAGAACGAGATTGCATGTTTGTGATCCATGAACGTAAATTGAATTACACTTTGCGCGCAACTGAGTTGCTCTGAAGATTAATTGAGATAGTTTTGAGGTGGTTTATAAAAAAAAAATATTGCGGAGGCAAATTAATTTTCATTAACCCGGCCAAAATGTGGTTGTATCCGTGTTAAGAGAAATGGGATGGAAACGAAAGAATATCTACAAAAACAAGATGGTTCAAATAATCTGAATGTCAAAAATAAAAAGAAATGATGAAATGGATTGTTGAAAAAGAAACGATATTTGTCCAGACAGTAGTGTGTATATCCTTCCTACCCCATTCAAGGACGATGCAGAGGTGGAACTATGAGGCCGTGAAGGAGTACCATTGCATAGTGGCAACGAAGAAGGGACTCCCCCCCTCCCCCGCCCCCCTCCATCTCACCACCACTCACACGCTGTTTGCAAGAAAGTGAAAGAAAAATCCGCTGTCCTAGACGACATTTCAATTTAATTTAGTTTTCCGAGAACTCATTAAATAAAGTTATTTTTATTTTTGACATTTACATGTAAACCAGCTGAGTGGGTTGCGACATTGAAAACTCAGACCCGTTAAACTGAGACCCTCGAAAACGAAAACTCACACCCGAAAAAGTCAGACTCTCTGTGCGTCTCGAAAACTCAAACTCGAAAAATATCACAACTTTTTTTTCGCAGCGTGTTTACTGCGGATTGCTTCAAGACATCTTATTTGCTGTTCATCCATACAATGTCATAGGCACAATCTGCAGAAAGAGGAAAAAAAAAGCCCACGGTGGTAGATTCATCTGCTCGGATCACGAAAATAATACCCAGCATTCGTATGTTTTTATTTTTTTGGGGGTTGCTTTATAAGTATAAACCAAATTGATGAAATTTATTTTATACCTAAAAGCCATTTAAATTCCAAGATTAGTGACAATGGCTCGAGGTGCATTGCGTGACAGTTTCGGATATTATATACTACGGATCCTTATGCTTCGGTTAATTATGCTAAATTAAGAACAGTTTTCCGGGTCTGGGTTTTCGAGACACCTTAAGACACCTTTGAATCAGCAAAAAATTATCTCAAGCTTCATAGCAAGTGGTCGTAAGTCAATTCCATGCACGAGGTAATAAAGGAAGGAAATGAAACGGAAAACAAGACGGTGTACAAACCTGCGACGATACATACGACAATGATAGCAAGAAAGATTTCCGCCGGCAATCCTGCAGACCTAGCGACAATTTCACGTATCGAGATGCTTATTCCAGTTGTTTGTCCTTTTTGATCATTTCGTGGGCCGGATAGCAATGAAGTTTTGTCGTAACCTGTATTTCCTCATTGTTTACATTCGGCTGCGCCAAATAGACACCACCTCTGACGTCTTTACTCGACCCTCTTGCTTGCTCGCTAATAATTGAAGAAAAACTGACCCGCCACCCGCAATGCTCGGCGATTTTTCTGATCTGAAAGAATAGTTAATGTTTTCAAAAACAAGGAGGAACGTTTAGGTAATATCGACATTTCGAAGTCTTACCTTTAAATCTGTAACGCGTCACGCCATCCGAAAAAGGGTTTGCAGAAGTCCCAAAATTAAATTTAGGGTAAAGGTTCGCTCACTATTAGCTTACAGTTTGTTCTACACAAGAGCAACAAAGACTATCGAACTAAGGATCCACTTTGTTTTTCCATGCAGCGTGACGGTAAAAATATAATTTTCGCGGGAAAGTTTAGCCTAGACGGTAAGGATTTGGCGAGTTTGAAATGTTTACTTAAGTTAACAACGATGTCACAGCTTAAAAATTCTCTTCTGCAGTCCACCTAACTATTTTTTTGCAGATCTTTCATTAAATCATGAATAACAATCGCTGAAAGTCGGAATGAGGTGATATTTTTTGCTAAATATTTGGCGGGAAATATTTCTGAATAATGATTTTTTTTGGATTTTGCGAGACCAGTTACTCCGATTTGCTTGTAGATACCAATTTTAACTCAACCGGATATTAATAACAATGCAAGAGACTATCACAAAATTGTTTTTCTGTGGAAATAAACTGCCGCACTTTTGAAAAACGACTCGCTGAAAATGGCTAAAATTCGGGTCACGCTAATTAACGATTCGGCGGCGATATTTGGCACCTCGTAAAAACCGTCGAATTAAAGCCAAAGACCTCAAATATATCTCAGTCAACTAATAAAGGGACAAATATTATCACACGAAAATAAGAGTTTTTGGAATTTGTCCGAAGTATCTTTTAGGCTTACCTAAAGTTGCCCGAAATTTCGGCCATTTTCGACCGCTTGAGAGCCCAAAATCATGATGCGGTGATATCTCGAAGAAAAACGAACGCCTACCTCGGCAAATGTCATGGTTGTTAATCTTTTCGGGTAGCTTTTGTACTGTGAAAAGATGAAGGTAAACGGCCGACCTCGATCTTTTGGTACTGCCCGGTTTTCTCTGACAATGACACTTACACGTGAACCGATTTTCGTAGAAAATAAACCATTCGTAGTTAGAAGTTTTGAAGCTCGCTTTGACAGAATATACACTTAATTACTAAGTAAGTACGTAACTTTATTTTAACTCGGGTTGATGAGGCTGATTAGGCCCCTAGCAATACAGTCATGCTAATATGCCAAGAAAAATATAAAAAATATGAAAAAGAGAAACACACATGATCAATTAATGACTAACATTCTAACTATATCAATAATACTAGTTTCGAGGGAAACTAATTGTTTCCCAAGAGACCAGTAATTAAGTCTTTTGTTATATAGCTGGAGTTAAGTGTAAAGTAACAAGGCAAGAAGAAGTCAAAGTAGCCTCTGGCTCATGGGAGAGCGGGCCAACAATTGCATAATTGTTCCCCACCGAGGCCAGAATTTAGATTTAGCCATTGCCACTTGACCATAAATCAAAAAATAAGAGCGCGCATTAGACTCAACTAAATTCCAGCCTTATAACAACTCATTTTGTATCATTATCATTACCAGAAACTTACCGTTTACTTTTAATCGCACCACTTCCCCTGAATCCCCCAGGATGTTTGTTGCTGAACACTCATACAAGCCTGTGTCACTTCCGGTCACGTGCTTTAACTGCAACTTTCCTCTTGAAACCGCTGATTGAGTGATTTTTGACTGATTGTTCAGTTTACTCCACACTAATGCAGGCTCTGGATTACCGCTGGCTGAACACTGAAACGAGGCTGACTCACCTTCATTCACTGTTAACGTCACAGGAGAAACAACAACAGCAGGAGATGATATCGATTCACCTGGCTCGCCTTTCGTTCCCGGCATGCCTGCGGGCCCTACATTTCCTTTCTCACCTTTGTTTCCAGGCTCTCCCTTTAACCCCGTAGGTCCCATAATGCCTTGTTTGCCGCTCTTTCCTGGCGATCCCATAATGCCTTGATCTCCCTTGTTTCCAGTACTTCCTTTCTGTCCTCTTCGTCCCCGGGCTCCTTTTGTCCCAGGTTGACCGGGAGGGCCTGGCGGACCTGATGAGCACGGGACACTCTTAGATTGACACAGATGTGCTCTCCATTGTGATAAAAGATGCTTGCTGATTTTGATGGTGGTTTCCGCAGTGTCTTTCGCTTCCGTCGTGTTCTTAGTTGATACAGCTTGTCGACTGTTTCTATGGAGGTTTTGAATTTCTAGTAACAAATAAAATTAGTACTTCAGTAAACAAAATAAACCCTATATTTTAAGTTACCAAAGCGTGGGAGCAAACTATTCCAAACCACAAAGAACCATTTTCTATTCAACGTTAGAAGTGAAACAAAAGCCTCTTGAATGCGTTTTTGTCAACTCTGCAAAGCCGGTAAATAATCCTTTTTGTTTTAAACTACTGAGACGACTGCGAAAACTGATGTTAGAGACAAATTAAGGTTACACCAAACCTTCGCGGGGATACTTTTCCAAATTTTCTTTTTTCCAACCAAATTAAAGTTCATTATTCAAGGTAACATTTTCCAAAAAATGAAAATAAAATATTTAAACGCGCGCGAGTTATTGGGAAAAAGAGGTTTTTTTTATAAAAGTTAATAACCGTCAAGGTATCATAATCCCCAAAAGGCATGGACTCCTTAGCGACCTTTTCGCGGCAAACGGCTTAATCCAGAGATCCTACATCAAATACTATCAATTTGAGATTTCATGTCCGTCAAGAGTGCCTTTTTGTGATCACGCTTCGGCAATTGCTCCTCAGTTTCTCTTTGTTTTGTTGCACATCGCTTTTCTCCGATTTGCCCTTGTTGACCACCCGCCTAAAACTAGCCTGCAGTGCAGGCGTCTTATTGGGGCGAGTTAGCGTTACAACCTTGCGACCGCCTTTTTAGACCGCCATGTTAGACCGTCATGTTAGACGGTGGGGGATGGGGGAGGGGAAAATGAGAAGACACCTGCCCGAAAAGTTGCGCTTCACTACATTTCCGGAAATGAGCAGGTAACTAATCAAAATAAGGTTTTCTCGACACCGGAAGTCTCGTCTTCCGACAAAAACGAAAACACAAACACGTGGAGTCGAGCTGTCATGCAGCAACATTTTCCGTAATGTCCGAGGAGAGCGCGGATGAGAGCTGTAGGATTTGTGAAGTTTCTTTCAAAGTTCAGTTCGGCAGTCTCCGTAAGCAAAGCCACTCTTCATCCGAGAACCTTTTCAAACCCTCCAAACGGAAAGAGTGCTTTGGTGCTGTTTTGAGTGAAATTTGCCGTTAAGTTGGATTGACGTTGACGCAAGAATCTTCGAAATATTTCGATCGTGTCTGCAAACCACGTGGGCGTAAGATTCGAAACTTGGCCCGGATGTATCAGTTTGTCAAGAAGGCAGCAACTGCAACGACATCTACTCCGGTTAAAACCAGCGAAAGAACTCTAGACACGCCGTAGCCTGCGAACAGGCTCCCGGTGAGCCCGAACGAAACCCCTGTCCCCGCCCCGATCGCTTCGCTCTCCGAATTCTTCTGTTTCGCGCTTGCCGAAAATTTTTTTCCGTCCTCGCCGGGAGCCTGTTCGCAGGCTAGACACGCCGGAGAAGGCTAGTCCGCAAAGGAGGGAATCCAAATCAGTACGTATTAATTCCCCGGTAGGGAAGATTTTCTTCGCCCCACCCCTCCCCTATCCTTCCTCTTGCCTATCATTCACATCCTTGGTAAAACTTTCTTTCTCTCTCCAGTCTTCCACTGCATGAAAAATTCAAGATGGCGGCTAAACATTTTACGATGTGAGCGCTCGCTCGAAAAAATCTCGCCTGCTCTGCAGACTAGCCTAAAACGAAAACGTATGCGCCTAAAACGTGACTGTAACACTATCGCTTTAACGCGAAGCTCAACTTTCCTCACTGTGAACGCTAGGGGTTCTGTTATTTCATTGGCTGGCGGCATTTTGAGTTGACACATCCCCCTGAGAAGGCGTGACATGTTTATAAATCTTTAGAAGGCGAAAACTTGCACTCGTTTTTCGAGAGAATCCCTCTTTAAATGAATCAATAGGGTATGTAGAATCGACGGTTTTCCTTGAAATTTGGCTAGAACATTCACTGATAGATACGGAACAATAACGTGTCGGCGAATTCTTTTATTTCAAATACTTTTCTCGTGGCGGTCTCTAACGCAAAACGCTACGCGAATTTTTCGATAATGGAACTTGACAGATCTATAAAAAGATAACCAATAGAAATGAAAGAAAATGCTGACACGTTTTGAGAGATTGATGCTTTGTGATTAACAATGCACAGTTATTTTGCATCAACGATCGCATTTGATAGCCAGTCGGTCGTTTTGGCGTTAACGGCTTCTCCCGCCTTAGGAAAGCAGTCGGCAAAAAGAAGATAATTTTATCAAATTCTACATTTTATAACCTTTCTACTGATATATAGTTTGTGGAGGTTTCCTTCAAAACAGCGCGCGTACGAATTTTTTTTCTGGAGGACACCCGCGAAGGTTTGAAGTAACCCTTTAAAATTATATGCATGTAATGAACTCTGATGCAGAAAATCTGTCCCAACGTACCGACACAACATTAAATCATATTTGATATGATTAAAGGCAATTTTGTGCGAATGATTGCTTTTCTTCTGAAATTGTCTGCATTTGATTTAAAAGAACTTGACCTGCTAACCTGCGGGTTTGTTTGCCACAGCACACGGGAAGCAGTGAGAAGTGCGACAACACGTAATCAGGCTATATTTGTTCGGTACCCTTTGAAAAACGTTTAGTCGCTTATAAATTTACTTTCTATCAAGACCAAGTTGTGGTTGAAAAAACATAATGGTAACTCCTAGATCGTACTTTTTTCAGACCAACTTACCAGGAGCATTCTTGATTTTCATGTCCGCGTCATTTGACTTCGGCTTGGCCTCTGCATCGTTTTCAAGAGCGTTTATTCTGTTCTTCTGCTCGTTCATCTCCAGTTCTACTCTTATAAACCCAACGCAGTAAAACACAATAGACAAAACAGAAATGATGGAAGAAAACGAAGGCAATGTCTGCTTTTGAACGGCGGCCATTTCGTTCGGTGATTTGAACAATCTGGAATTCTGCTTTAGCTGTTTACGTGATACTGAGATAACGAGTATACACTGTTATGTGCCAAGATTTCTGCTGTTTACATACCATAAGCTCAAATTCGTTTACGATTTGAAATGTTATTGGTTTTCGGTGTGCTATTTTAGTATGTGCTGAAAGACTCAGAATTTTCTAGATTAAACTGAGCTGTCAGCATTTCCGGAGTACACTATCACATAAGAAGTACATTTACAGACAAAAACTTCACATTACCCGAGTTTAAGCAGAAAGTCAACAGAAATTTTGGATCGTTTTTAATGGCGATTGTGAACCAGTCCAAATTCCACGTAGAATGAGTTTCTTCGCGCAAAGCGTCAATTCTAAACCCACTCACAAGGAGAACAAAGTTCATATCCGTCCTGGCGCATTCTAAAATTAGTTGCTTTTAGGAATTCGACATGCTAAACATGTAAGAAGTCATTATTTTGATTTCGTTTCCATGGTTGCGACTTTCCGAAACACAGAGTTAAAACATTCCACTTTATCTTCTTGCTCTTATTGTTGAAAATTGTTGGTCGGGAGTGATAAAATGTGAGGGGACTGGGTGGCTCCCACAGGTGCTGATTTTTGGCACATTAACTTATCACGCATGTTTCAAATACGCTTATTTTAACCAGAATCATGCGTCACGCAGAGCGGTCCGCCGTAGCCCTGCCTACAATGTCGGGGGCGTGCGCGAGCGCGGGAAAAATAAAGTCATACTCGACCGACTGCCAAGAGAGGGGTTGCTCCAAGTCGAGTTGATGCAGCACAGATTTCAGAAACTAATCGCCTCTATAAGAGGCAAAATACACATTCTTTCCAAGATTTTTTTCAACTGTTTTGAAGTAGACAGAAATACAAGTGTTTCTCTTCGTAAGGGCGAAATGGACAGTTTTCCTTAAAAAAATAGTAACTGCTGGTTTTCAGTGTCAGGCAATCAAAATAGATCAAAATAAAAATCAAAACCGGTCAATAGATAAAGTCCAGAATCTGGGAAATGAAAGAAGGTAAATATGCAAAGACTCTCGCCAAAATTCTGGTTGCAGCAATTTTTCTTATGCGAGATATGCGGAGAAATTTTTTTCCCAAATTTATAGAGATTTGTATGGAGACGCCATGCTGGTGCCCATCCGTATGGGCACCAACATGGCGGCCGGAAACCAACAGAAACATCTGTCACTGAGTTTTGCTACAAAAGCGTGAATTTATCCCTCGAGGAAGTCTAAAACATTAAAATGATACTTTTTCTGAGACATGAACTGTTCAGATAGCCAAGTTACCCTAAATAAGTCACTTTTTTAACCATCATGACAGCTTTCTTGCCCGTCATGTAAATGCCGCGTCACGTAAAAGCTTAGAAATTCTAGCATAGTGTATCACAAAACCAAGGACCCATTCGGAGCGAAAATTTGTATAAATATTAGTTTTCCGTTGCTCTTATACATCATTAAAGTAAAATCTCAGGAAGATCAATAGTTTTGTAGCTCGAATTTTAGTGACGTCATGTGAAAACCAGCTATAAGATAGTTCTGTCTTGAATTGATATGGGCGTTGTCCAGGTAACACGCACACGTCATTGGATTTGGGTGTGTCCAGAGAGGTATGTGATCAGGTAACACATGTTTTGGGCCTAGCGAGGTAACACGTGCTTAGGTGTGGTAAATAGCGAGAAACCCGGCACAGCAGTTGACTCTCATTTTGTGTTTTAACACCTTAATAGTAGTGTTATAGACCATATATTCTTTCTCCATGTACGTTTGTCGGATAAAACCCTTTTTTGTTACTTAAACCACGAATTGACGCGACGTATCATTTCGGAAACGTCCCTGGAGGTTGGCTGAGTCAGGCGAAGAAAACGCGGTCTTGGAACGTCGGGAGAGAACTGTAAATCCATCAACCAAGAGGTCGAAGCAAGGTTTCTTTCAAATTGCTCCGTTTTCTGTAAACAGACCAAATCAAGATGAGAGCTACATTAGCAAAATACTCTTCTTTCCAGCTATTCAGCCTCAAAACAATATCGGAATAGGAAAATGACTATCTGGAGATAACTGCAAGTTACCAGTCTAGGGTAATGTTTTTTTTACTTTGAATGTTCAATGTTGTTAAGCATTAAAAACCCACAACTATTTTTATGTACTGCAAGATCTGAGATAAGCTCGTGTTTATATCGCAGTTTTAATTTTGACTTGCTGATTTCATCCATGAAGAGTTTCATGTTTTAGTGACTGTGTAATGTGCTTTCCTCCTTCAAGAAAAGAATCCTCGTACGTGGTACATGTGTGAATTTGTTTCTCCAATTTAGGGACGTTATAAGTAAAAATTGGCACGGGAGAATCACAAGAACAAGGGAAACTCAAACGAAAACCAATAATCTTGCGTAATCTTCGACACAGATCTGGGTTGCAACTTCTCATTGCCTCTTGAATCTCAAGCTGAAATTAATCAAATATAAACATGCAGGACTCACATTTCACCAAACAAACCTAGAGTCGGATCACGTTGAAATAATATAAATTTCGGCAGTTTTTACTTAGATCTGAAATAACACGTTCAAACCAAGTTACTGGCAATTTTTAGGAAGATCGACTCCATATTTCCCGAATATTTTACGAAAGTCATCCAAACGGTGTTGATCAACATCGTGGCATTTGTGGCATTGGCGAAAAGTTCCGCAAATTTCCGAAACTTCCGAGGCAGATCAGACAACCTGCTGATAGATGCTACTGGCAAGTCTCGGGTGTTCTGAGGACTACGAACATAATGCATTGTAAGCATACACAGTCACAAGGCGTAAACATCAACAAAGCCGACGAATGCGTCACAGCATAGCAATGAAAAGCATTCATCGCAGGACTGTTATTTATGGTATTTATCGACTGGATATTCCAACTCTGTTAAAACCTAGAGATGACAATGAGTCAATGACTCAGTTGAATTTTACGTCATGAGAACGAATAAATTTCTACATAGTGATCAGAGAAGCTATTTCAGATACTATCGCGTCTATACCTATGTGATAACTTTTTGTAGCCACAAGTGTAGTGATAGTCCAATCTGACAATGGACCACCATTTAACTCCATAGAATTTAAAGAGTTCGCGCAGAAATAGGGTTTACACACCAGAAAGTTACGCCACGTCACCCGAAAGCCCAGGGACAAGTCGAAGGCTTCAACAAGACCGCAACCATAGCACGAGTGGAAAAAGTCGATCTCCACGAGGCCACCTACGACATGCTCCAAGGATACAGGGAGACACCCCACCCGGCAACAGGAGTGACACCATACGAGCTATTAATGAACCGAACAGTTCGTTCCAAGCTCGACCACTACCCAACAGATACAGCAAGTAAGGACGAAGATGTCAGGAAACGAGACAGTACATACAAGCACAAATTGAATATTCACCATGAAAACAGACACAGAGCCAAGAAACACAAAGTCAACGTTGGAGAGGCTGTACTGAAACGCAAGAAGAAACGAAAGGGATACCCCATTCGAGCCATACATCTACATAGCCTCGAAGATCATCGGCTCCACCATCCATACCAGAAGTAGTAAGTGATGAGAAAACGGTATGCAGAGATGCATCCAAATTCAAGCTCCTCAGGACAGCATACTTCCCAGCAAGAGACAAGCAAAGGCAAACACCTACTACAAGACCGGCAGTACCACTCTAAGTCACACACCAGGTAGCACTGACCACCGCTCAGGCAAACCCTGTGGTGACACCAGTAGCAGCACAAGCAGCTATCTAAGATGGCGCCGCCCAACATGCACCAGAAGTAGCAACACCACCACTGCGCAGGTCACGACAGACCAGGTCTACACTTGACGGACACTTGAAGGATTACACCAAATATAAGCATTTTAATCAAGCATGAACATTGATCATTATGCCACGACCAGAAATTAGGAACATTGAACATTCGTTATGATTCTTATCAATGTCGGATTTAATTATCAGCTGATTGCAATTAGGTCAGAGTGCTGCGCTCAAATTTGTACTAGTGATTAAATAATACATGGAGACATGAACTCGTAGGAACTTATCTGAAGGAGGAGTGTAGTGATTACATCTTCGCACACGTGATTTATTAATGTACTTAAATGTAACATGATCAAAGAATGATATTACAGTGACTTACTCGCAGCACTCAATGCGTGTCTTCCTTAATCTTAACCCAATCATAACGCTATTACAACAACAATATTTAGCTTTCCAAAGTATTTATTCAGAGTTGTCGTCTCCTTTAAGACTGATAGAGTGCAGTGTATGCGCATTTTTCGTTCAATTTTATTATTTTATTTACGCGAAAAGTAATTTTCGAGAAAACGTCCGGTAGGAATGCGATAACGTTATAACACCTTATTATCTAATTTCCGCTCTATTGTCTGTCAAGTGGTCGCTTACGAGAGGTTAAAAACAAAAGAAAATTTCAATTTTTTTAGCTCTGAAAGTGGTCACAGTCGCTTACAAAGAGGTGGTCGCTTAAAAGAGGTTTTAGATATAGTGATTTGACTTGGAAACTTTTGGTATTTTGTAAAACTGTCATCGAGGAGAGGAGGTCGCAACCGAAGGTTCGACTGTATTTCAGTTAAGCGCGCCACGACGGGAATATTGCTACTCCTCCTTGAAGAAGATGCCCAGTGCATTTCAGGCAGGCCCTTAATACTATGTTAGGTAACACAACAGCAACATTTCAAGGTTCTGTAAGAGTCAAATGTCTTGCTTAAGAACACAACACAACACAATGACCCTGACCAGATAACTTGTCGTCGCCCGGCCAACACGCTTTCCTTGAAAACATCAAACCTCCACCAAACATTGGCAAAGCTAACGACGGCATTGATTCACTCACAAGTAGAATGCTTCGAGTTTTATTGGTTCGAATTTCAACTGAAGTTTTGAAATTTTTGGAAAGAGGTTGGTAAATTGGAAATCAAAATCACCTTTCAAAAAATATGTAAATAAATAAATGGAAAATTTACACTTGACAGAAATAAGATGATCATTTCGCGTTTCACGAAAACAAAAGAAGAGCCAAGTAAAATTGTATTGATACAAAATCCTTTTAACAATTCCAAAACACTTTAACCTACACTGACTTATCTCCCCACCCACTCCTCGCTCAAACGCGAACAGAAAATGGCTAATGAGACGGATACAACTTTCCGTAACGTTTTTCCGTTCCTTGTTGGATAATTTATTAATTTCTTTTTGATTTGCGAGTCAGGAGTCTACAACAGTGGACGATATCAAATCCATTCGCTGGATACTCGCTTTATCTTATGGTGAAGGAAAAACACAACGTCATACTTCTTCGTGTACAGCTTCTTCGTGAAAGTGGTTTTGTTTTACGTTTTCTTGTGAAATTTTTGAAGGACTCAAGGAAAGGAAAACGGCCTCAGTCAACAGCAAGCGGACTTTTTCCGTTTGCCGTTGAAGGTGATACCTATTTCTTCCACTGCTTTCCTTTGTTAAAAAATAATAATGATGATGACGACGAAGATGATGACGATAAAAACAAAAATAGTAACTTTATTAACCTGTCAAGAAAACTAGCAGAAGAAAATCCCCCTGCTAACAGGGGACCCTTAAGATATCTAAAATAGTAGCTAAAATACAAATGGATGAATTTAAAACAGATTAAATGAAGCTAAATAAAAATTGCATACCATTTATAACCCTCTAAAATCAAAGCTAAGAGGCAAAAGCATTTGACGCATAACTTTATTTAAAGCATTTGACGCATAGCTTTATTTAGCTTCACAAAATACTTTGAATTTCTGAAACATTTGGCCGGCGGGTCTGTGCGACCTGCTTCCCAAACCACTTACCCTATTTAAGACCAAAGTCTGCGATTTTTCTAACCTATTTATGGCCTGACCCTTAAATTAATGCCCTGTTCGTTCAGACCTGCTGTAGTTCTCTAGTTCAAAATGATGTTAAAGGTGTTGTGAATGGCTTTAGTTGCTAGTCTTATCGATAATGATCAAAAGAGTAGCTTCTCCTAAAAAAAACATACCTAATTCAAGACTAGAGTGCAAAAACTATACCCAGTTTGAGACCAAAATGACCAAAATCGATACTCTACTTCTGACTAAAATGTCTTAAAAAAACACGTTCCTCTGACGCTGGTCATACCTATATAGCCGATATAAGGGAGCACCCCCCTCTCCTAGGGCAGAGTCAAAGTGAAGTATGACAAGTAAATACATTTTGAAGCGCGTTGACTGTAATAACTGATACATGTGTAGACAACTTAAATAAATTGGCCCTTTCTCTTTTACAATAGGTTCAGTACTAAACCTCACCTGGACGAAAAAGCCCAGGCTCTTTGTATCCCTAGAAATTCGAACGGCAAAGACGCGGTGGTCATATTGGATGACACAAAGAAAAGAAGT
>NW_028301539.1:18142500-18230000 GCF_042242905.1 Orbicella faveolata
GGAGTTTAGATACTTGTGCAGCAGCCAAAGTAGCAGAGCTTTCAAGTTGGCTGCCTCTTACTCACAGATAAAGGAAAGGGAAAGAAGAAGTAAACATAATTTTAATTGAGCTAATACATAGGATAACAAGAAGTTTCAAAAACTAAAAGCAATTATAACATAACTAAAGCAAAGTGCGCGCTCTGATTGGTTAATTTAGCGTCTACTATTTGCCCATGGGTGTACGCTACTGACGTGTGTGCTAATGTTTACAAAGCAAATCGTTTCACAGACATTGTTTCCAAAGTAATGGCCGATGTCCTTCTTCCAGAAATGCGAAACTGTCTTCACAGTTGTGTGAAGATGAAACTTTATCGAGTTACTGGTGTGTACTATTGAGTTATGGACACACTTGGGAGGTTTGCTAAGCACTCAAGAAGATAGAGTCGCACGAGGCGATAGCCGAGTGCCACTCTTACGCTTCTTTCGTGCTTAGCAACCTCCCGCGTGCATCCATAACTCAATAGTACACGCTATGGCGTTTATCATTTGTTAAATATACATTATATGCAGTGTACAATCCCTTTTTACAGGTTTCTTAAAAACAACCAAATATAGGTAATAGGCAGATATTCAATCAGGGGCAAAGCTAAGTCTTACATTCACTTAAAAGTGAAATGTTTCTTACTTTAGTGGCTCAAAATTTGAATTGTAGTTTTGAAATGACGTAAGCACCTTTTTTCAAATAAAAAAAATATTTTAAAAAAATCATTTTTTTTAGAAAGAGGTTGGTGAAGGGGAAGTGAATATCACCTTTCACAAAGAAGAAAATGGAAAATTTACTCTTCTCAGAAATAAGATGGCCATGTCACGTTTAACCATGGCCAGAAATTCCGGACATCGCAACGGCGCACTCGCGAGGTTACTTGACAATATGGCCGCCAAACACTCAAAGGAAATGTATGGCAGAAATAAAACAAAATAAAATAGAGCACGTTCTGGCTTACCGGGAACAAGTGCCGCGATCCGGTAGAGTTCTTGAAAGTTTCCTCGGCTATTCTGATAAGTTGGTTTTCATCAACAAATGTTACTGACCCTGCTTTTCATCGATGTTTATTTTCGAAGCTTGGCCCATACAATGCTCTAGAGAACAGAGGCTTGAAATCCCATTTTTGCATCCCAAGAAGATTTTGATCCTCTGTAACAGACAACATAATCAGGATATCCCAAGTGCCGCGATCGCTTGACGAAAAGCACCGTATGATGTACTATTTGACCAATTTTCACCTGCGATGCTGATTTCTTCGCTCTGCTTTTTGGTTTTAAAAAGCGTGCAAAATGACGGAAAGCAAGCTCGTAAACAGCCACGCTAACATCCCCAAATCCGCTGTCTTTGCACGGCGATATTTCGGCTGCAAATGGTCCGATTTTGCTCCAAAAGACATCGTTTGAAAGGCAGAAAATTTTCCCTAGTTTTTACTTTTATGCAATTACTTCGGTCAGCAGTTATTTACATGCCCAACAACGTCTTTTTGTACAACAACTTTTTCTGTAATGTCGTTGAGCCCGAAGTACGCCGTACTGAACAGCGGTATGCACCACTAAAATGTGTGCTAGACGTATGCCGCACGAAAATTAACAGACTCGATGTCCGGAATTTCTGGCCATGAAAAAAAAAAAGAGCCGAGGGAAATTGTATCGTCAGAAAATCCTATTACAATTCTACTGCCTACTAAACAGTTTTACCTGCCTTGACGTATCTTCACGCGAGCAGAAAGTGTCGAATGAGACTAATATGAAACAACTTTCTGGAACGTTCCTCTTTCTTGTTGGAAAATTTATTAATTTCTATTTGACTGGCATGTCAGGAGCCTACTACAAAGCTAATAGATTTGATATCGTCCACGGTACTCGCTTCTCGCTTCTTTTTGTAATGAAGGAAAAATGCAACGATCAATCTATCAAGGTTGGTTCTTCTTTAGCTCCTCTTCTACAGTTGTTCCCGTGAAAGTTACGCTTTTTTAAGCTTTTTCTTATGAATTCATTGAAGGATCGAGGAAAAGCAAACAGAGTATCAATGGCAAGCGGAATTGTTTCATTTGCTGTTGAAGGTGATACTTTTTATCTCCACTGGCTTTCCTTCGATGCCTCTTAGCCGGACAGTAACGCGCTGATTGCTGTTTTTGGTCCATTTTCTTGATCTTTTGCAAGTTTCTTACAGGCTTTTTGTTTGAAATGTTTCATACAACACAAACTAAACTTACTAAAAGTCACCTGTGCCTTGCCACAATAGCCCAGCCTCGCCGCTGGGTCCTGCCGTGACAAAGAAATATGGTAAAACAAAGGATTCAGGGGTTTGGGGACGAAAAAGGCTCCCAGAGTCGGTCTCTCTCAAAATGATAAAACAATACAAAATCATATTTCACGAAGAATTGGGTTTTCAATTCTAGTTTCGCGGGAAATTATCATGCATTGAAGCCAAACTAATGTTAATATTTAACGAAGTATAGTTGTCAACAATTTCCAATACCGAAAGTCCATAATCAAAAGGGAATCGAGAAATTCTCACTGGTTACTTGTCTACGCGGACTGTTTTCATTTTCTTTGTAGCCGGACACAAAAAATTTAGAAACAAAGCAAGCGTAAAGTTGGAGGAAGGTGAGGGGGGAGGGGAAAGACCGAGCGTTAATGAAAAACAGCAGAAAAAATTTACTTTGGACTTAAGTACAATTGTATAACATAACAAAATTAATTGTAAAACTTCAGGTGTAATTAACTGGTATTATTTTTTATGATGACGGCCTCAGTTTCATTTCAGTAAATTTGAGTGAGACAAACTTACTCTTCCAGTGGTACCAATTGACACCTTGGGAACTAGTTGTGTCTCCCAGGTATTTTCCGTTTAGATTGGAGTAGTGGCAACCGTCGTACCACCAGGCACCAGAAAATGATACAGCACAGTTCATACTGCTATGTCTGTCATTATCTCTGTCTTTCGTAGTAAACGCCATGTTATTATGATATCCTAACGACTCTCCCGCCGTCCCTGAATATGAACCTACTTCAAGTCGATACTGCACCTGTTCATTACCAATGTTGAACTTGCCATATTTGGCGTACGCTTTACCTCCGTTCCAGTCCTCTAGCTCCACTCGTAGCGAGCTGGGTCTAGAGGCCGTCAGCCTGTGGATCTTGTCATTTCCTAACCAGAACTCAGCAGTCAGCTGACCAAAGCCTGCATTGTAGTCGTCCCATCCCCGATAGAACTCTACCGAGCCATCCTGTCTTCGTTGAAACACGGTCCAGCCTCCACCGTCAGTGCGCATGTCACAGTAGACACTGAAGTGTCCTGTGCCGTCTGGGTTGATAGAGTACACTCCACTCTGAGTATGGCCTGATTTCAACAGTTCAGAACAATCTGACAAAATAAAAGCACGCAGCGAATTCAATTTTCAGTTCAAATAATCCCAGTGATATTGCAGCTGAAATATATTGGAAATTTCATCCCGCTTGAGATCACCTTGTTTACGCATACCGTAGGCAAACCAATTATAATCTAAAAGATCAAAGCTCTTTGGGTTGGGTCATTAAATGACCTGAATTAAAGACGTCACGTCAATATCCGAGAAATTGCAATCGTTTAGGTTTTAGTTCTTGCTCACAGTTATGGGTCTAGTAATATCATGAACTCGTTAAATATCGCTGTCTACATGACACACAGGCAGCCCAAGCTAACGATGTGAGGAGTTATTATTTTTTTAATCGTTTTTTTTTTTTCGTTCGTGCGAACGTTTAGCGGGGTGATGTTAGTTGTTATCAGGCCTTCCACATTCAAAAGCGACGGAAATGATCGTCGGAAATTGTGAAAAAAAGATCTGTTTGATGGAACTTGGTTCAATTCATTTAACTCTTAAGAGGAACCAATTCCACACTCATATTGGTAAGTGACGCATGACACTAGCCAGCTAATTGCAACATCACAGATAGAAATTATTCCTTGACCATTATTTCCCGTTTATTTTTATGCCTCACTTGGAAAACGTGTCCTGGAAGGTATCATATTCTGAAAACGACTGCGGAATTTAAAACGAAAACCCGAAGCCGTATTAAAAAACGATTTTCCACCCTTAAAAGATATGACTAGTATTGCCTCCAGTGCCATGTAAGAAGGAATCCTCTCCCACGGGATCAAGACCTCACCTTGCCTTGAGTAAACGTACTGATTACCAGAAAGACTCTCCGTTTCTTCGCCCCCATTCTCTTTTACCGAATAAAGCAGGCTTTCGGAAACATGGACCCTTTTTGGCAAATTATTGTTTTCGAAGTACTCGTTAAGTAGTGATCGTTTTCCCAACTGGACAAATCTGATCGCAGGTTAGGGATACAATAAATGTTCAAACAAACATTGAAAATAAAACGTAACTTGTTAAGAATCTCATCTTATGGAAGGCTGACCGATTGCCTGCTTACATCAGCGTAGCCCAGAAGTTGTTGAGTTGAAACGATCCCTGCCAGTGGTTTAATCGGGGGATCTCATTTATAAACCTCCGTATTTCGAGTCTGGATCCTGAACTCAATTCACTTCGCAACTTTCAAAAGACGAGAAATATCTGCTTCAAAACCACCAGGGGACGCAAGGATTTAGGGCACTCCTACTCTTTCATTGTGATCAGGAGAGCCGCACGATTTATAACTTACCTTTAGCTCGCGCTAAAACTTCAACATAACTTATGGCTTCGATATCAAACACTCCTGCAATTGTAGCCACACAAATGTAGTTCCCTACATCTTCTTTTTTCAAATCTCTCAAGACAAGCGCATCGTCTGTCTTGTGACTCCTCCTCACAGGTAGTACAGCTCCCTGTCTTTTCCAACTAATGACTGGTCGTGGATCACCGATGGCGCTGCAGTTCAAAGCTAAAGTAGTGCCAATACCAACTGAAACCTTTCCAGGCGGTTTAACGGTGAACACAGGAAGGGAAACCACAACTAATAGAGTTTTTCTTTCAACATTTCCTAAAAGGTTGACTGCTGAACAGAAGTAAGCGTCAGAATCAACTTTACGGACATTTGAGATTTGTAAAGCAGTGTTGTTATACTGCGCCCTCCCCTGGGGTAACTGACCAGATGACTTCCTCCAGGTGACCACAGGAGCTGGGTATGCGGTCACGTGACAGGTAGGTAAAGTGACGCTACTTCCTTCGATGACGTAAGAAGGTCCCGGATGTAAATCGACACGAGGAGGACCTGGAATCAAATGAAAAGCATTTAACCTCATTTTTAAGCGGTCGTGAAATTAAAATTCAGGCTTGAACGGGATTTCACAACTGCTTAAGTTGTGTGTATAACTGCGATGATCAATCATGTCTTCGCTGTGGAAGAGCAAAGTCAAGACCATGACAAGGTAACAATAGTTTTCAATATGCAGAGAAAACGTATCGGTGAACAGCTCGTTTCGATTTCGTTGTAAATATCTTAAGAATGGCTGACTGTTAGGATCGAGAACCGCCGGTCAACGACCCATTTGGCAAATCGCTCATATTTTGCCCAAAGATACCCTTAGGTGACCTAATTCTAAAAATCATATTTCAAGGTTCCAGCGAATTTTTATTTTTCAGAAATTCGCGAAAATTTGAAAGCGCGGTCAAAGTGCGGTTTTTCGTGTAATAAAATGACCGAAATAACGTGCGAGGACGAAGCGCTGGTAAAGTCTTAAAATAAATTGAATTGACTTCAAACTTCACACAAATGTGGAACAACCACTCTAATTTATTCCTCGCTTTAAACTAATCTCAGAGATGTTGATATAGTGGTTTTCCGAACCATTTTAAAAATACCTATGAAGCGTGTGAAAAATAACGGCAAAATATAGGTCATGTTTAACAGCATAAAAATGCATCTGGTACCTCACTTTCCGACTATTTTACTTTACAGCCTAGAAATATCATTATTAAACATATATCATGCCAAGTTTCATGCTTGAACTCGCAGTATTTCCCTTTGAGAAAAACGAAAATCTATGTCAATGTGTTGGGCGCAAATAACACAATAATTATACACGAACAAGAGACAAATCAGTTTCAACGGCGAAAGTAATAGGCCATCATTCATTAAAATCCCGTCAATTCACTGCTATCAGTAGAAACATAATGTCCACTACATAGAAACTGTTTTTAGACGTTTTCGAAACATTGCGCGTTAACTTTGTTTAATTTCCTGTTCGCCGTCATGTCTAGTCTGTCATCGCGTGTATTTCATTAATGTAAACAACACTGTGAATGGTTTTCACGACAAACGCAAGAGATTTCCTGTAACCTTAATGTTTTCGGTTCACCAAAACGCTTTAAGTTCGTTAAGACACAATAATGGGTCAACTTGGAATGCTGTTTAGCATTAAGGACGTTAAAGGACTGTAAATTAATCGAGTTGAAATATCTTGAAGCAAATCAAAATCGCGCCCTTATTCTAATTTGGCAAACAGCCGACCTCCGTTCAAGTTCAAGAAGTCGAGAGGTTAATTCGGCAATGTATTACCCGTACAACAACAAAATCAAACCGAGGTCACAAAAGTGTAAGTTTAAAAGTGTAGTGGCAAGTCCCAAATAAATTTCGCCTATGTAAAATGGAAACAAGAAGTGAAACGTTCTGCCCCGAAACAAATAAACAAAATATTAATACGACTAATTTAATCCGAAAATGTTACAGAAAACATACCTAAAAGCCGTCGATTCCCCTCAATACCACTCCACATTGCCTTAAAGAGCCCAAGCTTTCTGCTGTAAGAATCAGGGGCCTCAGGAATCTGTTTTTATCATATTGGCAACTATGCTGCGTGGCTGATATTCGAGACTCAGTAAAAGTTGTCACACAACCGTACGAGCAGCCCAGTCACGCTTTCACTGCCCTTGCGCAAATGTTCAACATTTCGCAATTTACCTAAACCGATTACAGGTTTAAAGTAGTGACAGTAGATTGAAATGCGCTTCTTAAAGCTGACCTATCCAGGAGCAATTATTTCTTGTTCTTGAATGGCTCTTAGTTGTAGCTACAGTCGGGAAGAGGGAGGGGGTACTCCTGGAAATTTCGGATATCTGTATGCAGTGGAAGATTAAGTGGTCTCCAGCTCTTAACGCCAACACTGACACACCAGATGATTCTCGAAGTATCACAGGGATCACTAAGCTAAATAATTTTGAGTTTAGCTCCGCTGAGTCAATTACCTGTTGGCGCGCATATTGCATTGACCGTGGACAGGCGGAAAAACAGTTAAACGGGAAAAGCCTGGTGCACATTGTAATTTAGCGTTGTTCAACACGCAATCGGTCAGGTTGTAATGCTAATCGTATTTGACAGAATCTCAAGTTTTCTTTGGACACATACTGGGGTGACATACTCCTAGATGGGCGTGGCCGGGAGCCATGAGTCAAGTCAGTCAACTCGCAAAGCTTAACAGAAGAGTGATAGTGAACCACTGGTGGAAGGACTGCAGATTGTCCCTACGCTTTACCCTGATAGGCCTCTGTTTTATTCTAATGAACTGATGCTGTGACAATGATACCAAAAAATCATAAATAAGTAGTTCTTTGTGAAAAACTATTTTCAGGAAAGTAAACTGTTTGGGAGATCTATGTTTTCAGATGTTCTAGAGTGATTAGTTTGTTAAGGCACTGTTGCGCTGCGTCTACGCGCAGTGTCGGAAACAAAATGCATTAGATCATCTAATTTTAAGTCGATAAAGGTAAATTAATCGTTGCAGCGAATTTGGAAAGGGTGCCTCAAATCAAAAGGGTGATTCAAACCTCGTTCCTAGAGTCTCTCATCTTTCCGCCGGACTGGAATACGCTCCAGGGTGCGGTAAGATGAGAGACCCTAGGAACGAGGTTGAGACGATTCGGCCATGAGGTTTTCCTCTAAAGGGTCTTCCTCCTCTACTCCCTCTCCCTCTCTACAAAAATTTAACGATCCTCCCCGCCCCGAAAAACTAGCACCTGAAAAAGACGAATATTATAAGGATCCTGGGCTCTGCGCATTTCCCGCGCCACCATTTCGGCGTCAAGCTTTCGGCCTGTCGTTTGACCAGTGCGGAATTTTGCCATAAGATACGAGTGCTGCTTGTCACTGACTGCCCTGAGAGCCCAACCCTCTTTTGAAACAACAAGGGCTTCTTGGTGACCTATTGTGGCTTTGAGTAACGCGCCAACGCTTGCTCCAAGCAGGGTTTGTAGCACATTTTGGCTAAGTCCATAAGGGAATGTCTCTCCAGTGACTGAGTATATTTCTCCAGAGACAAGTGCCTCTCTAAAGTGGACAGGCTATGAAAGACACGAATGCAGCTGCCTTGAAGACATTAATGTACTCCTGCCATGCATGGTTACTATCCATGGAAGCATCACCAGACGCTTTCTCGGTCACACCCGTTGATAATGGCACCGATGTTGGGGTCGCAGTGTTCGTGCCTTTTTAGAAAATGACCTGAAGTCTCCTTTAGAGAACGATGTTTCCAGCAGAAATAAAGAAAGAGCGATGTCTGACTAAATTGCAAAAGAAACCCTTGACAATTAGCATGTTCGTAAAGCTAAATAGTATTATTGTCACAGCATCAGTTCATTAGAATAAAACAGAGGCCTATCAGGGTAAAGCGTAGGGACAATCTGCAGTCCTTCCACCAGTGGTTCACTATCACTCTTCTGTTAAGCTTTGCGAGTTGACTGACTTGACTCATGGCTCCCGGCCACGTCCATCTAGGAGTATGTCACCCCAGTATGTGTCCAAAGAAAACTTGAGATTCTGTCAAATACGATTAGCATTACAACCTGACCGATTGCGTGTTGAACAACGCTAAATTACAATGTGCACCAGGCTTTTCCCGTTTAACTGTTTTTCCGCCTGTCCACGGTCAATGCAATATGCGCGCCAACAGGTAATTGACTCAGCGGAGCTAAACTCAAAATTATTTAGCTTAGTGATCCCTGTGATACTTCGAGAATCATCTGGTGTGTCAGTGTTGGCGTTAAGAGCTGGAGACCACTTAATCTTCCACTGCATACAGATATCCGAAATTTCCAGGAGTACCCCCTCCCTCTTCCCGACTGTAGCTACAACTAAGAGCCATTCAAGAACAAGAAATAATTGCTCCTGGATAGGTCAGCTTTAAGAAGCGCATTTCAATCTACTGTCACTACTTTAAACCTGTAATCGGTTTAGGTAAATTGCGAAATGTTGAACATTTGCGCAAGGGCAGTGAAAGCGTGACTGGGCTGCTCGTACGGTTGTGTGACAACTTTTACTGAGTCTCGAATATCAGCCACGCAGCATAGTTGCCAATATGATAAAAACAGATTCCTGAGGCCCCTGATTCTTACAGCAGAAAGCTTGGGCTCTTTAAGGCAATGTGGAGTGGTATTGAGGGGAATCGACGGCTTTTAGGTATGTTTTCTGTAACATTTTCGGATTAAATTAGTCGTATTAATATTTTGTTTATTTGTTTCGGGGCAGAACGTTTCACTTCTTGTTTCCATTTTACATAGGCGAAATTTATTTGGGACTTGCCACTACACTTTTAAACTTACACTTTTGTGACCTCGGTTTGATTTTGTTGTTGTACGGGTAATACATTGCCGAATTAACCTCTCGACTTCTTGAACTTGAACGGAGGTCGGCTGTTTGCCAAATTAGAATAAGGGCGCGATTTTGATTTGCTTCAAGATATTTCAACTCGATTAATTTACAGTCCTTTAACGTCCTTAATGCTAAACAGCATTCCAAGTTGACCCATTATTGTGTCTTAACGAACTTAAAGCGTTTTGGTGAACCGAAAACATTAAGGTTACAGGAAATCTCTTGCGTTTGTCGTGAAAACCATTCACAGTGTTGTTTACATTAATGAAATACACGCGATGACAGACTAGACATGACGGCGAACAGGAAATTAAACAAAGTTAACGCGCAATGTTTCGAAAACGTCTAAAAACAGTTTCTATGTAGTGGACATTATGTTTCTACTGATAGCAGTGAATTGACGGGATTTTAATGAATGATGGCCTATTACTTTCGCCGTTGAAACTGATTTGTCTCTTGTTCGTGTATAATTATTGTGTTATTTGCGCCCAACACATTGACATAGATTTTCGTTTTTCTCAAAGGGAAATACTGCGAGTTCAAGCATGAAACTTGGCATGATATATGTTTAATAATGATATTTCTAGGCTGTAAAGTAAAATAGTCGGAAAGTGAGGTACCAGATGCATTTTTATGCTGTTAAACATGACCTATATTTTGCCGTTATTTTTCACACGCTTCATAGGTATTTTTAAAATGGTTCGGAAAACCACTATATCAACATCTCTGAGATTAGTTTAAAGCGAGGAATAAATTAGAGTGGTTGTTCCACATTTGTGTGAAGTTTGAAGTCAATTCAATTTATTTTAAGACTTTACCAGCGCTTCGTCCTCGCACGTTATTTCGGTCATTTTATTACACGAAAAACCGCACTTTGACCGCGCTTTCAAATTTTCGCGAATTTCTGAAAAATAAAAATTCGCTGGAACCTTGAAATATGATTTTTAGAATTAGGTCACCTAAGGGTATCTTTGGGCAAAATATGAGCGGTTTACCAAATGGGTCGTTGACCGGCGGTTCTCGATCCTAACAGTCAGCCATTCTTAAGTTTCGGATCTCAGCACTGTTAACTGTTTTCTCCTCAAGCATTTACAACGAAATCAAAACGAGCTGTTCACCGCTACGTTTTCTCTGCATATTGAAAACGATTGTTACCCTGCGCAACGAACAGTACCAGCAATTAATGAAAGGTCTCATAAAGATCTCAAGACTTCTCTACAAAGATTTTACTGACATCGACGAACACATAAAAAATATTCCTCTCGTGGACTTTCTTTCTTCCAAAAATTGGCATTATGTCGTGGTCTTGACTTTGCTCTTCCACAGCGAGTATCATCTAAAGATATCCAAGCGGCCTTTGAAAAGGCCTCCTGGAAATTAAAACCGGAATTATGCGAAGACAACGAAGAATTAGCGGCTGCGACATTTCGATCTATTGCTCTAAACTACACTCCAGCACCACCAAGAGCAATGCTAAGAGCAATTGGCTAATTAAAGAAGAGGAACGTCATTATTATCTCACTAAGCTTGATAAAGGATATAGAGTGGTTGTGATGGACAAGTCAGATTGCGTGCGCCTCCTGAAAGAGTCATCCATAAATGACGAAATCAAGTTCAAACCTGTCAGCGCTGAAAAACCTAAAATGAGAGGGAGTCTACCAACGCATTTTCATCCTCTACTTGAGAAAGAGATGGAATTACCCGCCACCGTAAAAAGAATTTTTCCCCAAGATGTTGCTGATTCTGCTGTTTAAAAGCTTCAAGACTCTGTATGGTCTACCGACGACTCACAACAAACAACTGGCGATGCGCCCCGTACTATCCGCAACAGGGACATATAACTACAAGCTGGCAAAAGGGTTGAACGAAAAGCTCAAACCTCTATCGGTCAACGAGCACACCGTCAGTGATATTTTTGGCTTCGTGGATGATCTGCAAAACATTCAAGTTGATGACCACAGCATCCTTGTTTCATACGATGTCTCTTCGCTTTTTATTAAGGTACCTGCTGATGAGACAATCGAAGTTCTGGCCGAAAAGCATTTCAGGATGATTGGTTTAACAAAGGACATAGTCTCCACATCACAAAAGCAGATCTAGTAGAGCTGTTGAATATTGCCACGAAGAACCAGTTGTTATAATTTGAGGGAAATCTGTATGAACAAGTAGATGGCGTCGCGATGGGTTCGCCTCTGGGACCCCTAATGGCCAACGCATTCATGTACGGTATCGAAGAACGACTTCAAGACCAAGGGAAAATGCCGGATTTCTACAAACGCTGTGTGGGCGGACCGTTGAGCATAATGCCCAAATTGGAAACAGCTGAAGTATTTCTATCCACACTAAAAGACAGCCATGCTTAAGTTAACTTCATCATGGAAATAGCCCAAAACGGCCAACTTCCTTTCCTGAAGTGAAGTGAAGTGAAAGACTTTATTTAATGAGGGTGACCCGTGACAGTAACTTAAGTTACTGATAAACTTGGGGCCCTCAGCTTAAAATAATTAGAATGCTAAAAATATATTATTTACAATAAAATGCTAAAATACGATATTATTTACAATAAAATACTTAATTAAGTTACTATTAAAAATGATTACAAATAATAAACTGGACTTACAATTTCAAACATACTACGAATAATAAGAGTTAAAAAATTCCATTGGTTTTCTGAGAGTTAAGAATAGTATTACATAATTTAGCCTTAAACGATTTAACGGACTTCTCTGTTTTTAAAGACCGGGGTAAACTGTTCCAATCTTTAATAGTTCTGACGGCGAAAGTGCGTCCTCCCTCAGAGGCGTTTCTGTGAGAGGGGCATAATAAATTTAAATTACAATTTCTAGTACTTCTCGAATGGACGTCAGAGTTCTTCCTTAAAGATGTGTTCATGTATTCAGGTAAAGTTCTGTTTATCCTTTTGTAGGCCAGTGCACATCGATTTATATAAGCTTCTTTGTAAAAGGGGATCCAGTTTAGCTTATTAAATAAAGTGACAGTTCGACTAGTACGTTGTGCTGCAAGAATAATACGCGCAGCCCGTTTTTGCATACGGAGAACTCTCTCGAGTGCCTCTTTGTTACACGATGTCCATACTGTGCTTGCATACATGAAGAGTGGTTTGATTACCGCGTTATAGTAGATCAATTTTTGATTCTTTTTCAAGTAGCAGCTTATATGGCGTAGAAGACCAATTCGTTTTGAAAGTTTGTTACATAGTTCGTCAACATGTGCTTCGTAAGTTAGGTTCTCGTCGATTATCACTCCAAGAAGTTTATGGCTACCAACTTGTTCAATTTCTGCATTTTGCATCCTAGCTTCAAATTTTCCTGCGTCATGGGTTATACGTCTGCGCAGACGCTTTCCCGTAGCCAACAACGCTTTGGTTTTCTTGGTATTTATAAACATTTTGTTTTCACTAGCCCATTTCTCAACTTCTGTCAAGTCCTTTGTTAATGATTTGTTTAGTGCAGGAATAGCTTTCCAGTCTGAGCTTAAAGACAAGGTGGTATCGTCTGCATAGATATCCATAGTTGACTTGTGAACGTTTAGAGGCATGTCATTGACAAACAGGAGGAAAAGCACCGGTCCCAATATTGATCCTTGGGGAACGCCCTGTCTGATAGTCAGCTGTTCAGATGTGGTTTTCCCTAATGTAATAAATTGCTTTCTCTGAGACAGGTACGATTGAAACCAGGCAACAGACGGAGGGCTTGCACTGTAAATAGACAACTTTTTTAGAAGAAGTTCGTGATTTATAACATCAAAAGCTTTACGAAAATCTATAAATACCAGACCGGTCACTTCGTCATTGTCCATGTTTTTCAGGATGTGATCTGTAAGTCTGATTAGAGCTGTTTCTGTAGAGTGACCTGACCTGAAGGCTGATTGATACTCATATAACATGTTGTTGTCATGTAAAAACTTAAGAAGACAGCTGGCTACGTGTTTTTCGATAATCTTCGAAAAGACAGGTAAAACTGATATCGGGCGGTAATTGTTGATATCGTTTCGTGCGCCACCCTTGTGCAATGGTGTAACTTTTGCTACTTTCCAACGGTCTGGAAAACTGTTTGTCGATATTGAAAGGTTTAGCAATTTGCATAATGGACTTGCAAACGCTGGTGCAATAATTTTGAGTACACGAATACTTATGCCATCGTGCCCAGAGGCCTTGTTACAAGCGATTTTCCCTATGGTGTCAATGATCTGCTTAGGCGTTATTGGAGGGATGTTGAAAGCCACATTATCATTCAATCGCGAAGAGACAAAATTTTTCAGCTTGGTGTCATCAAACTCTACGCCAGCGTCGTTTTCCTTGCCAATTTGATCTAGGATGTTTACGAAGTACTGATTAAGCTCATTTGCAATGGAAGCTTCGTCACTAATGATGTTGTTTCCTGTGTTTAATTCATCGATGCGAACTCGAGGTTTACTAGTCCCACTTAATGTTTTGAGTGCTTGCCAAACTCCTTTTGGATTTCCTTTGTTTTCGTCGATTTCTTGCGGAAGAAACTTCTCTTTGTTTTTTTGATGAGACTTGTAGTTTTACCCTTTGCATGCGTATAGCGTTCCCAGTCTGCAGGCAGATTTGAAATTCGCGCCGTTTTCAACAGCTTGTCTCTTGTTTTCATAGACGACAAGATCTCTTTAGTCATCCAAGCAGGCTGGTTCGGTTTCTTGACGCGTTTAGATTTTAGTGGAATGTGCCTGTCCAAAACGTCATTTAGCATTGTTTCCATTGTAATCAAAACATCGTTTAAATCATCAAAAACAAAGGCAATGTCCCATGGGGCACATTGTAGATCATGTAATAGTTCATTTGTATTCAGATTTTTGAAGTCACGATATTCTATGGTACTGTGGGTTTGATCTCTTTGCTTTTTGGAGTATTTACGTCTAATAAAAACTGGCAAGTGGTCTGAAAGACCAATATCTGGTACAGAGATTTCAGTAACAAAACCAGGATGCGTTGTGTAGACATGGTCGAGACAAGTTGAGCTCACGGGACGTGTAACTTTGTGCACGAGTTGGCTTAAATTTAGGCTTTTTAATGCCTTCGCTAATCGATGATGTTTGTAGACATACAAACATATGTACATATAAACATATGTACATATAAACATATGTATTCCTGGGGGTGGAAATTGTCAAACACATGTCCCCCGTGGAGACAAAGGTGTATAAAAAGCCAACAAACACCGGGTTATTATTACATTATCAAAGTCATGTCGATGTGCAATATAAACAGTCACTGAACTGAGACATGATTGATCAGCGCAGTTATACACACAACTTAAGCAGTTGTGAAATTAAAGCCTGAAAATAATTTAGGCTTGAACGAGATTCGAACCCATGACCTCTGCGATACCAGTGCAGTGCCCTACCAACTGAGCTATCAAGCCATGGCAACTAGGAGCTGGTCACTTTGTGAGTTCGTAATATACCCGTAAATGGTGAAGATACAAGTGAATATATGAAATATCATATATTTGAACTGCGGAGAAAGATGTGAAGACATGATTGATCATCCCAGTTATATACCAACTTAAGCAGTTGTGAAATTAAAGCCTGTATATATAACTGGGATGATCAATCATGTCTCCATATCTTTCTCCGCCATTCAAATATATGATCTTTCCTATTGTATTATTCACCACCAACAGGTATATTTCAACTCACAAAGTAACCAGCCATAAATCAACCAATAAGATCGCGCGTTAGACTTATTTAAACTCTAGCTACAACAATTCATTTCGTATCATTTTCATCACCAGAAGCTCACCATTTACTGTTAATCTGACCACTTTCCGTGAATATCCCAGGATGTTTGTTGCTGAACACTGATACAAGCCTGCGTCACTTACGGTCACGTGTTTTAACTGCAACTTTCCTCCAGAAACCGCTGATTGAGTGATTTCTGACTGACTGTTCAGTTGACTCCACACTAATGCAGGCTCAGGATTACCGCTGGCTGAACACTGAAACGAGGCTGATCCACCTTCGTTCACTGTTAACGTCACAGGAGAAACAACAGCAGCAGGTGCTGAAACCGATTCGCCGGGCTCGCCTTTGCTTCCCGGCATGCCTGCGGGTCCTATCTCTCCTTTCTCACCTTTGATTCCAGGCTCTCCCTTTATCCCCGCAGGTCCCATAATGCCTCGCTTGCCTCTCTTTCCTGGCGATCCCATAATGCCTTGATCTCCCTTGTTTCCAGTTCTTCCTCTGTGTCCCCTTTCTCCCCGGGCTCCTTTTGTCCCAGGTGGACCGGGAGGGCCTGGAGGACCTGATGAGCACGTGACACCTTTGGACTGACAGAGGTACAATCTCCCGGATGATAAGATTTTGTTGATTTTGAGCATCGTTTCCGCTGTGCTGTCAGTTGCTGACGCGTTCTTAGTTGATACAACTTGACGTCCGCTTTTATGGAGTGCTCGAGTTTCTACCAACAAAACGGAAATAGTACTTCAGTGAATGAAATAAATCCTACATTTTAAAGTCACCAAGAGGAGAGAGAAAACTATTTCTTTTTCAGGTTAATGGCTTTCAATCCTCCAAAGCAGGCACTTTCTCCTGTTTGTTTTAAACTACTGACACGACCGGGAGATTTCAAAATTGGTGTAATATTACATTACACATTTTTAAAACACTTTTCATTTCGATACAAGCTACGCGTATGTAATGAACCTGTTGACAAAAATCAGTCACGAACTTTTGCCAGTTTTGTTGGGCTAAAGTTTGTTCCTGATCGTTTGTTCATATTTGATATGATTAAAGGCATTATTGTGCGAATTTTTGTTTTCTTCTGAAAATGTCTGCATTTGACTTGAAAGAACTTGACCTGTCAACCTCTGGGTTTGTTTGCCACAGCACACAGGAGGCAGTGAGAAGTGCGACAACACGCAATCAGGCTATATTTGTTCGGCACTTTTTGAATAATATTTAGTCGCTTTTAAAATTCCATCACGACCAAGTTGTGGTTGCAGAAACATAATGGTAACTCCTAGATCGTACTTTATTAAGACCAACTTACCAGGAGCATTCTTGATTTTCATGTCTGCGTCGTTTGACTTCGGCTTGGCCTCTGCAACGTTTTCAAGAGCGTTTATTCTGTTCCTCTGCTCGTTCATCTCAAGTTCTACTCTTCTAAACCCAACGCAGCAAAACACAATAGACAAAACAGAAATGATGGAAGAAAACGAAGGCAATGTCTGCTTTTGAACGGCAGCCATTTTGGTCGGTGATTTGAACAATCTGGAATTCTGCTTTAGCTCGTTACGTAATACTGAGATCACGAGATCACGAGTATACACTGTAAAGTGCCAAGATTTCTGCTGTTTACATACCATAAGCTCAAATTCGTTTACGATTTGAAATGCTATTGATTTTCAGTGTGGTATTTTAGTATGTGTTGAAAGAGTCAGAATTTTCTAGATTAAACTGAGCTGTCAGCATTTCCGGAGTACACCATCACATAAGAAGTACATCTACAGACAAAAACTTCACATTACCCGAGTTTAAGCAGAAAGTCAACAGGAATTTTGGATCGTTTTTAATGGCGATTGTGAACCAGTCCAAATTCCACGTAGAATGAGTTTCTTCGCGCAAAGCGTCAATTCTAAACTCACTCACAAGGAGAACAAAGTTCATATCCGTCCTGGCGCATTCTAAAATTAGTTGCTTTTTGGAATTTGACATGCTAAACATGTAAGAAGTCATTATTTTGATTTCGTTTCCATGGTTGCGACTTTCCGAAACACAGAGTTAAAACATTCCACTTTATCTTCTTGCTCTTATTGTTGAAAATTGTTGGTCGGGAGTGATAAAATTTGAGGGCACTGGGCGGCTCCCACAGGTGCTGATTTTTGGCACATTAACTTATCACGCATGTTTCAAATACGCTTATTTTAACCAGAATCGCGCGTCACACAGAGCGGTCCGCCGTAGCCCTGCCTACAATGTCGGGGGCTTGAGCGAGCGCGGGAAAAATAAAGTCATACTCGACCGACTGCCAAGAGAGGGGTTGCTCCAAGTCGAGTTGATGCAGCACAGATTTCAGAAACTAATCGCCTCTATAAGAGGCTAAATACACATTCTTTCCAAGATTTTTTTCAACTGTTTTGAAGTAGACAGAAATACAAGTGTTTCTCTTCGTAAGGGCGAAATGGACAGTTTTCCTTAAAAAAAATAATGAGATAGTTTTGTTTTGAATTGATGTGGGCGTTGTCCAGGTAACACACAGACGTCATTGGATTGGGTGTGTCCAGAGAGGTATGTGACCAGGTAACACATGTTTTGGGCCTAGCGAGGTAACACGTGCTTAAGTGTGGTAAATAACGAGAAACCACAGCAGTTGACTCTCATTTTGTGTTTTACACCTTAATAGTAGTGTTATAGACTATATATTCTTTCTCCATGTACGTTTGTCGGATAAAACCCTTTTTTGTTACTTAAACCACGCATTGACGCGACGAATCATTTCGGAAACGTCCCTGGAAGTTGGCTGAGTCAGGCGAAGAACACGTGGTCTTGGCGTGTCGGGTGAGAACTGTAAATCCATTAACCCAGAGGTCAAAGCAAGGTTTCTTTGAAATTGCTCCGCTTTCTGTAAACAGGCCAAATTAAGATGAGAGCTACATTAGCAAAATCCTCTTTTCCCCAACTATTTAGCCTCAAAACAATATCGGAATAATAAAATGACTATCTGGAGATAATTGCAAGTTACCAGTCCAGGGTAATGTTTTTTTTTTACTTTGAATGTTCAGTGTTGTTAACCATTAAAAACCCACAACTAATTTTTGTACTGCAAGACCTGAGATAAGCTCGTGTTTATATCGTTGTTTTAATTTTGACTTGCTGATATCATCCATGAAGAGTTTCATGTTTTAGTGACTGTGTCATGTGCTTTCCTCCTTCAAGAATAGAATCCTCGAACATGCTACAGGCATGAATTTGTTTCTCCAATTTAGGAGCGTTACAAAGAAAAAATGTTACAGGAGAATCACAAGAACAAGGGAAACTCAAACGAAAACCAATAACTGCTTGCGTAATCTTCGACACAGATCTGGATTGCGACTATAATAATAATAATAATAATAATAATAATAATAATAATAATAATAATAATAATAATAATAATAATAATAATAATGGCATTTCGGGCAGTATATCCACAGGGTGGCTCTTCGCCTGCCCGATGCTAACTAAATTTACAATTGTAAAAAGATTAAAAGATATCTAAGAATTTATATCTATATGTAAACGAGATAAAATTGTGCTTTGAGATATGCTAAAATATATAAATGAATAAATAAATAATTAAAATTATGCCAGGTGTTCTAAAGCTCTCTTAAAAATAATATTTTTGGTGTCTTTACAAAATTTAATATAGTCTTGGCAGCACCTCACGTTGCTGGGCAACGTGTTAAATAAACTTGCAGTCTGGTCCTGTAGAGTATTATTAATTAAAGATCTCTCTAACTGAATGCTGTTACTAGATCTTAAGCATCTTTCGTGTTGAAATACATTAAGTTTCAGATAACTTGGCCAATATGGGTTGTGAAGGGCTTTGTGAGTTGCCTTAAGTAGGTTCCATTCGCGTTGTTCCTTTACGGGAAGCCATTTGAGTTTCGTAAGGATGTCTTCGGATGACACAAATCTACCAAGCACAAAACTAGCTGTAGCCTTTTGTACTCTCTGGAGACGTTTCATAAATAATCTGGGAGTGAGTGGTATACTATGTCATTATAATATAGCTTGCTTAGAACCAGTGCCTGTGCCAAATTCTTTTTGATATGGAAAGGCAGGATGTTCTTTAACTTCCTTAGGGTTGTTAGAGTAGCATAGCAGGACGCTGCTACTTGTCTGACATTTCCTTCCCAGTTCAGATGCTCATGGATGTGAGACCCCAATAATTTAGTGGTGGTCACTCGTTCCAAGGGGATGCTGTTGATTGTGATGTCGAACTTTTCAGTGTTTAAATGATGGACCTTTGATAACTGCGGAGTAGATAATAACATCAGCTTAGTCTTGGAAGGATTAATGACTAAGTTTGCTTCACGTGACCACGCTTCCAATTTGCCTATACTTGCAGAAAGTTCAGTTAGAGTTGAGTGAAGATCTGCTGGTTTGCACTGTGTGTACAATGTGGTATCATCAGCATATTGATGACATTTAACTCCGCGTACATATGACTGAAGGTCAGCCACGTAGAGATTGAAAATGAGTGGCCCCATGATAGAACCTTGAGGTACGCCGAAACTCACCCTACAAAGCTCTGACGTTTTGTCGTCGACTTGCACAAAGTGTTTCCTTCCTGTAAGATATTGGATCGTCCATTTAAGATATTCCTTGGAAAAGCCCAACAGGCTGAGCTTTTCAAGAACAGTCTTGTACTTGATGGTATCAAACGCCTTAGAGAAATCGGCTAGTACCATGAGGGTAACTTCTCCTCGCTTCATGGCGCGAATAATGTCATCTCTGATCCCTAATAGAACAGTAGTCGTTGAGTGTCCTTTCCTGAAGCCTGAGATATTCTCTTTTAACAGGCATTGAGAATCAATGTAATCGATGACTTGGTGGTGTACGAGTCTTTCAAAAACTTTTGAAAGGACCGGAAGTATTGATATCGGTCTCATGTCTGATACACTGAAGGTAGAGCCACTGGTCTTAGGGATTGGGGTTATCCTCGCAACTTTCCAAGCGTCGGGAAATGTTGATGTGGCAATACAGGAATTTATCACGTCTGTCAAAGGTCCTGCAATCAGGTCGGCTACAGGCTTTAGGAACTTAGCTGGTATTTGGTCAGGTCCTGTCGATGTATCGGAACGAATTAATTTGATTTCCTTGAGGACCTCTTCATATTTAACGTGGCGCAAAGTGAATGATCTTTCCCCCATCAGGCATGGCTGCAAGCTATCAACAAAGTTCAGTAGGTCTTCTTTTGCGTCAACACCTGCATTTCCGGTGGTGCGTTGGGCAACTTCTGCAAAATGCTTGTTAAGCTCATTGACATCCAGACGTAAAGGCTGTGGACATGGGTTCAAAATACGGTGTATAATACGCCAGACCTCTTTCGGTTTCGTTGATGATAATGCCGTATTGATGAACGATCGTTTCGCCTCTTTGATCGTTGTTTTCAGACGATTACGGACGTCGCGAAAAGCTTGCCAGGCATCGGGTGTTTTTAACGAGTGTTTTTAAGCGACTTCTCATTGCCTCTTGAATCTCAAGTTAAAATTAATCAATACAGTACTCACATTTTACCAAACAAACCTAGAGTCGGATCACTTTGAAATAATATAGATTTCGGCAGTTTTTACTTAGATCTGAAATAACACGTTCCAACCAAGTTACTGGCAATTTTTAGGAAGATCGACTCCATATTTTCCGGAAATTTTACGAAAGTCATTCAAACGGTTTCGATCAAATTCGTGGCATTTCTGGCATTGCCGAAAAGTTCCGCAAGTCTCCGAAACTTTCGAGGCAGATCAGACAACCCGCTGATGGATGCTACTGGCAAGTCTCGGGTGTTCTGAGTACTACGAACGTAATGCATTGTAAGCATACACAGTCACAAGGCGTAAACATCAACAAAGCCGACGAATGCGTCACAGCATAGCAATGAAAAGCATTCATCGCAGCACTGTTTTCTAAATTATACCTACGCGGTATTTATCGACTGGATATTCCAACAACTCTGTTAAAACCTAGAGATGACAATGACTCAGTTGAATTTTACATCATGAGAACGAATAAATTTCTACATGGTGATCAGAGAAGCTATTTCAGATACAATCCCGTCTATGCCCATGTGATTACTTTTTGTAGCCACAAGTGTAGTGATAGTCCAATCTGACAATGCACCACCATTTCACTCCATAGAATTTAAAGAGATCGCTGCAGAAATAGGGTTTACACACCAGAAAGTTACGCCACGTCACCCGAAAGCCCAGGGACAAGTTGAAGGCTTCAACAAGACCGCGGGCATTGCACGCGTGGAAAAAGTCGATCTCCACGAGGTCACCTACGACATGCTCCAAGCATACAAGGAGACACCCCGCCCGGCAACAGGAGTGACACCATACGAGCTATTAATGAACCGAACAGTTCGTACCAAGCTCGACCACTACCCAACAGATACAGCAAGTAGGGACGAAGACGTCAGGAACAGTACATACAAGCACAAATTGAAGATTTGCTATGAAAACAGACACAGAGCCAAGAAACACAAAGTCAACATTGGATAGGCTGTACTCCTGAAACGCAAGAAGAAACGAAAGGGATACCCCATTCGAGCCACACATCTACATAGCCTCGAAGATCATCGGCTCCACCATCCATGCCAGACTTGTAGTAAGTGATGTGAAAGCCGTATGCAGAGATGCATCCAAATTCAAGCTCTTCAGGACAACATACTTCCCAGCAAGAGACAAGCAAAGGCAACCACCTACCACAAGACCGGCAGTACCACCCTCAGTCACACACCAGGTAGCACTGACCGCCGCTCAGACAAACCCTGTGGTGACACCAGTAGCAGCACAAGCAGCTATCTAAGATGGCGCCGCCCAACATGCACCAGAAGTAGCAACATCACCACTGCGCAGGTCACGACAGATAAGGTCTACACTTGACGGACACTTAAAGGATTACACCAAATATAAGCATTTTAATCAAGCATGAACATTGATCATTATGCCACGACCAGAAATTAGGAACATTGAACATTCGTTATGATTCTTATCAATGTCGGATTTAATTATCAGCTGATTGCAATTAGGTCAGAGTGCTGCGCTCAAATTTGTACTAGTGATTAAATAATACATTGAGACATGAACTCTTAGGAACTTATCTGAAGGAGGGGTGTAGTGATTACATCATCGTACACGTGATCCATTAATGTACTTAAATGTAACATGATCTAAGAATGATATTACAATGAGTTACTCGCAGCACTGAATGCGTGTCTTCCTTAATCTTAACCCAACCATAACGCTATTACAGCAAGAATATTTACCTTTCCAAAGTATTTATTCAGAGTTGACGTCTCCTTTGAGACTGTTAGAGTACAGTGTATGCGCATTTTTCTTTCAATTTTTAATATTTTATTTACGTGAAAAGTCATTTTCGAGAAAACGTCTGGTAAGATTGCGATAATGTTACAACACCTTATTATCCAATTTCCGCTCTATTGTCTGTCAAGTGGTCGCTTACGAGAGGTTAAAAACAAAAAAAAAGTTTTGTTTTTTTAGCCCTGAAAGTGGTCGCAGTCGCTTACAAAGAGGTGGTCGCTTAAAAGAGGTTTTAGATATAGTGATTTGACTTGGAAACTTTTGGTATTTTGAAAAACTGTCACCGAGGAAAGGATGTCGTAACCGAAGGTTCGACTGTATTTCAGTTAAGCGCGCCACGACGGGAATATTGCTACTCCTCCTTGAAGAAGATGCCCAGTACATTTCAGGCAGGCGCTTAATACTATGTCAGGTAACACAACAAGCGGCAACATTTTAAGGTTCTGTAAGAGTCAAATGTCTTACCCAAGAACACAACACAACACAAAGACCCTGACCAGATAACTTGCAATCGCCCGGCCAACACGCTTGCCTTTAGAACATCAAACCTCCACCAAACATTAAAAAAGCTAACGACGGCATTGATTTACTCACAAGTAGAATGCTTCGAATTTTATTGGTTCGAAGTTTAACTGAAGTTTTGAAATTTTTGGAAAGAGGGTGGTAAATTGAAAATCAAAATCACCTTTCAAAAAATATGTAAATAAATAAATGGAAAATTTACACTTCACAGAAATAAGATGATCATTTCGCGTTTCACGAAAACAAAAGAAGAGCCGAGTAGAATTGTATTGATACAAAATCCTTTTACAATTCCAAAACACTTTAACCTACATTGACTTATCTCACCCACCCACTCCTTGTTCAAACGCGAACAGTAAATGACTAATGAGACTGATACAACTTTCTGTAACGTTCTTCCGTTTCTTGTTGGATAATTTATTAATTTCTTTTTGATTTGCTAGTCAGGAGTCAACAACAGTGGACGATATCAAATCCATTAGCTGGGTACTCGCTTTATTTTATAGTGAAAGAAAAATGCAACGATATACTTCTTCGTGTACAGCTTCTTCGTGAAAGTGGTTTTGTTTTACGTTTTCTTGTGAATTTTTTGAAGGATTCGAGGAAAGGAAAACAGTCTCAGTCAACAGCAAGCGGACTTTTTCCGTTTGTCGTTGAAGGTAATACCCATATCTTCCACTGGCTTTCTTTTGGTAAAAAATAATAATGATGATGACGATGACGATGATGAAGATAATAATAAAAATAGTAACTTTATTAGCGCGTCAAGAAAAATAGCAGAAGAGTATCCCGCTGCTAATAGGGGACCCTTAAGAAATCTAAAATACTAGCTAAAATACAAATAGGTGAATTTAAAATAGATTAAATGAAGCTAAAATAAGAATTGCATACTACTTATAACACTGTCTAAAATCATGAATAAAAGAAATTAAAATCAAGAATTACACAGATGGCAGCCACTACAGCCTGCAAGGATGTTACTAAAATCAAGTCTGCGTATTCGGGTCTTGACTGCCGATCTTTTTTGACTTGATATCTTACTCTAGAGTCTTGGGTCTAAATATCTGGCTGAGTGTTTTTGGTACGGTTATCTCTGACACTGTGTTAAAACTAGGTAGATAAAAATCTCTCTGCCGGACAATAACGAAATTATTGCTGTTTTTGGTCCATTTTCTTGATCTTCTCCAGGTTTCTTACGGGCTTTTGGAAGCCTTTTTGTTTGAAATGTTCCATACAATATAAACTAAACTTACTAAAAGTCACCTGTGACGTGACATGTCACTCCATTCTACCTTTAACGCTAAATCCTGCATCCTGACAAAGAAATACGGTAGATCAAAGGATTCAGCGGTTTGGGGGACAAAAATGGCTCGCAGAGTCGGTCTTTTGAAAAATGATAAAAGAAAGCAAAATCATATATCACGAAGAATTAAGTTTTCAACTCTTGTTTCGCGGGAAATTTTCATTTACCGACTTGAAGCCAAACTAGCTTTAATATTTAACGGAGTATAGTTGTTAACAATTTCGAATACCGGAAGTCCATCATCTAAAGGACATCGAAAAATTCTCAGTGGTTACTTGGCTGAGGGGACTGTTTTCATTTTCTTGTGGCCCGACACAAAAACTTTAGAAACAAAGTAAGCGTAAAGTTGGAGGAAGGTGAGGGGGGAGGGCAGGGGAGAGACCGAGGGTTGATGAAAAACAGAAAAAACTTACTTTGGACTAAAGTACAATTGCATAACATAACAAAATTAATTGTAAAAGCTCAGTTGTAATTAACTGGTATTATTTTTACGATGACGGCCTCAGTTTCAATTTAGTGAATTTGAGTGAGACATACGCATTCTTCCAGTAGTGCCAATTGACGCTAGTTGTTTCTCCCAGGTATTTTCCGCTTAGATTGGAGTAGTGGCAATCGTTGTGCCACCAGGCACTAGTGTATTTTACGGCACAATTCCCACCGCTCCATCTGTCATTATCTCTGTCCTTTACACTAAACGCCTTGTTATTATGCCATGCTAACGAATCTCCCGCTGTCCCTGAATATGAAACCACATCAAGTCGATACTGCGCCTGCTCATCGTCAATGTTGAACTTGCTATATTTGGCATACGCTTTACCTCCGTTCCAGTCCTCTAGCTCCACTCGTAGCGAGCTGGGTCTAAAGGCCGTCAGCCTGTGGATCTTGTCGGTTCCTAACCAGAACTCAGCAGTCGGCTGACCAAAGCCTGCATTGTAGTCGTCCCATCCCCGATAGAACTCTACCGAGCCATCCTGTCTTCGTTGAAACACGGTCCAGCCTCCACCGTCAGTGCGCATGTCACAGTAGACACTGAAGTGTCCTGTACCGTCTGGGTTGATAGAGTACACTCCACTCTGAGTATAGCCTGATTTTAGCAGATCTGAACAATCTGACAAAATAGAATGTAGTAAGTCTCTGTTAAACTTTTCCAGTTATCTTGCAAATTATAAGTTATGTGGCGAGTTCCCTAATGATTAGTTGAACCAATCTTGTTTCAAAAAAATTGTGACAAACAAAATTGTTACGAAATTAAGGTCTCATAATAACCATAAGTTCTTGCTGTTAGCTTTCTATTGTGGATTAAAGTTCGTGAGGCTGGTTTGGAAATAAACAGAATCAAAAATGTGTCATTGGCACTAGAGAAATGTCATATCTACATTGATTTTTAGCCCTCAGAAACGGGAGAGGTAAATTTAGATTTATAATTTTAGATGATTGTTTTCTTAAGTGTCCTTATTCAACGGGAAACTGCCGTTTTGCTTGACACCTTCAAAAACGTAGTATTATATTACTAATTATTTAATAATCTAATTAACATACCCAAATTCGCAATTAGCCAATCAGAAGCCGTGTCTTCTATCCTAATATCCTGCCACATCAAGTCACTCATCTGGTATGGTCGGATTTTTGGCTGAATTTGGGTATGGTAAATACCTAACCGTACCTTTTTGGTACGCCTCGGCGGCATATCAGGCGAGTTTATTGGAGCCATGGTTCTTATTTCGGCGAGATGTAGTCCAGCCAAAACACCCGAAATACCCATAAATACCTATAAATAGGTAGGTATAAATGCCAGGCTCATTTGATCTCGCCTTGAGTATTCTGGCTCAACTGCGTCTCGCCTAAATATGGACTATGGTCGATCAAACTTATGAGGATACAAAGTACGTAACTTACAAGTCACGACGAATGCTTACTTTATCATCCAGCGTTTCTTTTCCGCGTACAGCTTTAAATTGTTACAGATCTTGCTTTTTAAGCTCAACAAAAGATCAATTTTGTCGATTAAAACGTACAGCTCTGACACAAAATTAGCAAGAAGACCTCAAGTGGTGTGTGTTTCTATTCTAGGAATTCTTTCTTCTGTTATAAAGCTTTAGAGGAAGTGACGAGAGCACTATCCTATCGGCCTATCGACTCGTATTTCTCACTACACTTCTCTCGTCTCCAAAATACGACATCGCTTGTGCATAGGGAAAAAGAAAACACATGTCCGACCGCAGGAATTTAAGCGCAGACTTATTCTCTCTTTGTGACAAAGGGTGTCACTCTATTCAAAACCTACCTCTCACTTTTCTAACTTCATTGTCTCGCTATCAAACATTCCTGCAGTTGTAGCCACACTCACGCAGCAGGAATTTGAGTGCAGCCTTGCTCTCTCTTTGTGACAAATGGGACACTCTAGTTATAACTTACCTCGCGGTTTTCTAACTTCAACATCACTTATTGTCTCGATATGGAACACTCCTGCACTTGTAGCCACACAAATGTAGTTTCCAGCATCTTCTTCTTTCAGATCTCTCAAGACAAACGCATCAGCTGTCTTGTGACTCCTCCTCACAAGCAGGACTGCTCCTTGTCTTTCCAAGCAATGACTGGTGGTGGATCACCGATGGCTCTACAGTCCAAGGTTAAAGTGTCGCCAGTAATAGCAAAAACCTTTCCAGGCGGTTTAACGGTGACCCGAGGAAGTGAAATCACAACTAGTAGAGTCTTTCTTTCAACGTTTCCTAAAAGGTTAACCGCTGAAAAGAAGTAGGCATCAGAATCAACTTTACGGACATGTGAGATTTGTAAAGCAGTTTTGTTATACTACGCCCTCCCCTGGGGTAACTGACCAGATGACTTCCTCCAGGTGACCACAGGAGCTGGGTATCCGGTCATGTGACAGGTAGGTAAAGTGACGTTGCTTCTTCCAATGACGTCATAAGGTCCCGGGTGTAGAGAAACACGAGGATATACTGGAATCACGTGACAAAAATGAAGCCTCAGTTTTCGACTTAAACATCAGCTGATTTTCCAAAAAACGAAATATAAACCACTCACAGCTGAAAGGGCTGGCACCCCTTTGACAGGAAATAATTCATTTTATAACATTTGCATTATCAGAAGCTTACCATTTACTGTCAATCCCGCCACTTTCCATGAATCCCCCAGGATGTTTGTTGCTAAACACTGATACAAGCCTGTGTCACTTCCGGTCACTTCAACTGCAACTTTCCTCCTGAAACCGCTGACTGAATGATTTCTGACTGATTGTTCAGTTTAGTCCAAACTACTGCGGGCTCAGGATTACCGCTTTCTGAGCACTGAAACGAGGCTGATCCACCTTCGTTCACTGTCAACGTTACAGGAGAAACAACAACAGAAGGAGATGATATCGATTCACCGGGCTCGCCTCTAGTTCCCGGCATGCCTGTGGGTCCCGTGTCTCCTTTCTCGTCTTTGGTTCCAGGCTCTCCCTTTAACCCTGCACGTCCCATGATGCCTTGCTTACCGCTCTTTCCTGGCGATGCATTGATCTCCCTTGTTTCCAATTCTTCCTTTTTGTCCTCTTCGTCTCCGGGCTCCTTTTGTCCCAGGTGGACCGGGAGGGCCTGGCGGACCTGATGAGCACGTGAAACTGTTAGATTGACACAGATGTGCTCTCCATTGTGATAAGAGATGCTTGCTGATTTTGATGGTGGTTTCCGCGGTTTCTTTCGCTTCTGTCGTGTTCTTAGTTGATACAGCTTGACGTCTGTTTCTATGGAGGTTTTGAATTTCTAGCAACAAATAAAAATAGTACTTCAGTGTATAAAATAAACCCTACAGTTGCCAAAGCGTGGGAGCAAACTATTCCAAACCATAAAGAACCATTCTCTATTCAACGATAGAAGTGAAACAAAAACCTCTTGAATGCGTTTTTTACAACCGCCACCTGCAAAGCCGGTAAAGAATCCTGTTTGTTTTAAACTACTGAGGCGACTGCGAAAACTGATGTTAGAGACTAATTAACTTTACATGCATGTAACGAACCCTGATGCAGAAAATCTGTCCCAACCGACACAACATTAAGTCGTATTTGATACGTTTAAAGGCAATTTTGTACGAATGATTGCTTTTCTTCTTAAATTGTCTCCACTTGATTTGAGGGAACTCGACCTGCTAACCTCCGGGGTTTGTTTGCATAGCAAAGGAAGCAGTGAGAAGTGCGAGAACACGCAATCAAGCTATATTTGTTCGGCACTCACTGAATAACATTTAGTTCAGTGACGGATCCAGACCTTGAGCTAAGGGAGGGTGGGGGCGGGGACGATTTTTTTCTTTGTTTTAACTCAAAAAATGAGGGGGGAGGGAGGGAAGGCGAACCGCCACTGTAGTTGCTCATAAATTTCCATCAGGACCAAGTTGTGATTGCAAAAACACAATGGTAACTCCTAGTTCGTACTTAATTAAGACCAACTTACCAGGAGCATTCTCGATTTTCATGTCTGCGTCGTTTGACTTCGGCTTGGCCTCTGCAACGTTTTCAAGAGCGTTTATTCTGTTCTTCTGCTCGTTCATCTCTAGTTCTACTTTTATAAACCCAACGCAGTAAAACACAATTTACAAAACAGAAATAATGCAAGAACGGCAGCCATTTCGGTCGGTGATTTCAACAATCTATAATTCTGCTTTAGCTCGTTACATGATACTAAGATCACGAGTATACACTGTAATGTGCCAAGATTTCTGCTGTTTACATACCATAAGCTCAAATTCGTTTACGATTTGAAATGTTATTGGTTTTAGTATGTGTTGAAAGACTCAAAATTTTCTAGATTAAAAGCTGTTGGCATTTTCGAAGTAAACCATCACATAGGAAGTACATTTGCAGACTAAAAGTTCACATTACCCGAGTCAGAGCAGCAAGTCAACAGGAATTTTGGATCGTTTTTTAATGGCGATTGTGAACCAGTATAAATTCCATGTAGAATGAGTTTCTTCGCGCAAAGCGTCAATTCTAAACTCACTCACCAGGAGAACAAAGTTCAAATCCGTCCTTGCGCATTCTAAGATTAGATGCTTTTGAAATTGGAACATGCTAAACATGTAAGAAGTCATTATTTTGATTTCGTTTCCAGGGTTGCGACTTTCCGAAACACCGTGTTAAAACAGTCCACTTTATCTTCTTACTCTTATTATTGATATTTGTTGGTCGGGAGTGATGAAACATGAGGGAACTGGGTGGCTCCCACACGCGCTGAGTTTTGGCACATTACTTATCACGCATGTTTCAGATACGCTTATTTTAACCAGAGTCACGCGTCACGCAGAGCGGTCAGCCTCGGAGGCGTACTCGAGCACGGGAAAAATAAAGACATACTCGACGGACTTAGACTACGAGTAGTCCCTCTTTCGCTTAGTCCGTTGAGCGAGACGCGAAGGAAAGCCGCAAGCAAAAAATGGCCGCCCAAGATCCTAGAGGAGAGAAGCTTCTTGCCTCCAGGATCTCGCGAGGCCATTTTTTCTCGCGGTTTTCTTTCACGCTCGACGGACTAAGCGAAAGAGGGACTACTCGTAGTCTTCGACGGACTATTAAAAGAGGGGTTGCTTCAAGTCTAGCGCAGCACAGATTTCAGAAAACCGATCGCTTCAACAAGAGACAAAATACACAATCTCTCCACGATTTTTTCAATTTGAAGTGTTTCTCTTCCTAACAGCAAAGGGGTCAGTTTTTCCTCAAAAAAATATAAGATGGTTTTGTGTTTTGAATTGATCTGCGCGTTGTCCAGGTAACACGTATACGTAATTGAATTTGGGTGTGTCCAGACAGGTATGTGACCAGGTAACACATGTTTTGGGCCTGGCGGGGTAACACGTGCTTAGGTGTGGACTAAACAGCAACAAACAAAAGCAAGTTGACTCTCATTCTGTGTTTTAACAAGTTTATAGCACTATTATACACTACACATTCGTTCCCCCTGTACGATTGTCGAATTAAACTCCATGTTGTCACTAAAACCATGCACTGACGCGACGAATCATTTCGGAAACGTCCCTGGACGTTGGCTGAGTTAGGCGAAGAACACGTGGTCTTGGCGTGTCGGGAGAGAACTGTAAAACCATCAACCCAGAGGTCGAAGCAAGGTTTCTCTCAAATTGTTCCGTATTCTGTTAACAGACCAAATTAGGTTGAGAGCTACATTAGCAAAATCCTCTTCTCCCAACTATTCAGCCTCAAAACAATATCGGAATAAGAAAATGACCATCCGTAGGTAATTGTACGTTACCAGTCCTGTGTAAGGTTTTTTTTACATTGAATGCTCAGTGTTGTTAACCATTAAAATCTTGTTTTTATATCGCTGTTTTAATTTTGACTTGCTGATTTCATTCTTGAAGAGCATTTATATTTTAGTGACTGTGTCATGTGCTTTCCTCCTTCAAGAAAAGAATCCTCGAACATGCTACATGCATGAATTTGTTTCCCTACTTTAGGGGCGTTACAAGTAAAAATTGTCACAGGAGAATCGCAAGAACAAGGGAAACCCAAACAAAAACCAGTAACCTTGCTTAATCTTCGACACAGGTCCGGATTGCGACTTCTCATTGCCTCTTGAATCTCAAGCTGAAATTAATCAAGTATAAACATACAGCACTCACACACCAAACAAACCGAGATTCATACTCGTGGATCAATTTGACATGACATAAATTTCTGTAGTTTCTGCATACATCTGAAGTTTCACTCTCAAACTAAGTGACTGGATATTCTTAGGAATATGGACAGCATATTTCCCGAAAATTTCACGGAAGTCATCCAATCGGTTGCAATCAACTTCGTGGCATTTCCGAAAATTGCCGAAAAGTTCCGCAAATCTCCGAAACTTCCGAGGCAGATCAGACAACCTGCTAAAGGATGCTACTGGGAAGTCTCGGGTGCTTGAGGACTACGACCGCAATGCATTATAAGCAAGCAAATTCACAAGGCAAAAACATCAACAAAGCCGACGAATGCGTCACACCATACCACTGAAAAGCATTTATAGCAAAAATTATCTTACGGCTGTTTTCTAAATTATACTTACCCGACATTTATCGACTGGATATTCTGCCCAGGGGGGGGGGCGGCGGTACCCCCTTATACGGGCTATATAGGTATATGCGGTCCTAAGGGGTAGGGGTTTTCAACCGTTCAAGTCATAAATAAGGTATCGAATTTTTGGCCAGGTCATAAATAGGGTAGCAAAAACCGCAGAGTTTGGTCAGAAATAGGGTTACAGTAAGGTTTTTGGGAAGTGGGCCGCACACCCCCATCCAACTTTTCTGGAAGTAACCTCCCCCCCCCCCCGTGATATTCTAACAAATCTGTTAAAACCATGAGATGACAACGACTCGGTTGAATTTTTCACGTGATGTCATCGGCGCCATATTGGATGACATTAACAAAAGATTTCTAACTAACTTCTTTTATTTGTGTCATCCAACATTGCCGCCAGGTCTTTGCCATTTGGATTTTTCGGGATTAGTTGCAAAACATCATTAAAGATCAAGAGGGTTGTAATGAAGCTACATGACTCATCCGTGCCGGCGCTCAACTGAAATATTTGAATTATGAAGGGACGAGGCGTGTTGCTACTCCTTTCTGAAATTAAAATTACTAGAGAACTAACACTTAATACATCCACGTTTTCTCTTGACGCATACTTTATATTAAATTATAACCATTTACAATAAGGAGGGGAGAGGCTTCCATAGTGAAAGAAATTTTGCCTTTTGGCCTTTAGAATATAAAATCGATCTTTGCACAAATAACTTGTCTTTTACAAATTCAATTAAATTATTGGCTAATAGCAGTCATCTTTAACAAAAAAAACCCCCGTGAAAAAATGTGAAATCAAACACGCTGCACATTGCGATCACTCTTTTGTGACAATGGAATTGCAAATTAACGTGAAATACCCAAGAGGACCAGGATTCTGGAAATTCAATTCCTGCCTCCTAGAAGGATGATGAATATACAGAAATATTAATGTTTAAAATTCCGCATTTTGTCAACAAGTATCAGGATCTCGAAGATAACGGACTCCTATGGGGGTTGATTAAAATGGAAATAAGGGCGTCCCACGAATTAGTTATTCAAAACAAAAAGCTAAAATCTAAAGAATATCTAATACAAGAAGCCTCAAGACTGTAAACTGATCTGATTGAAAACTGCTATCACCAGAAGCTGTCAAGAAATACACCAAAGTTATGAACGAATTGGAAAAGATTTCCTACGATCAGACAAGGGGCGCACGTGCGCGTTCCAAAGTCCGTTGGCATGAGTTTGGCGAAAGAAGTCCGCCATATTTCCTTAACCTTGAGAGACGAAATTACGAAACAAATGCATTACCAGCCTTTTAAAAGAAAACAGAAGCAGTATCAAGGACCGAAAGGAAAATTTAATGAACAAAAACAGATACTATCAATTTTTATACTCGTCACAAAATCCTCAAGTAAACGATCCTAAATTCGATGTGTTCTTCGACCATGACAAGATTTAGAAGTTGAACGATGAACAAAGAAAGAACTGCGAAGGGATTGCTGACGGAGAATGAGTGCTTGAATGCCTTAAAATTTTTTCGAAAAATAAATCTCCTGGCAGTGACGGTTTTACTGCCGAATTTTACAGCTTGTTTTGGAACTAATTAGGTGAGACAATGGTAAACAGTTTCAATTATGGATTCTTTAAAGGATAGCTATCAATTTCACAAAGACAAAGCATCATACGTCTTATTCCAAAAAAGAACAAGCTTTTATTATTGTCTCTTAAAAATTGGAGACCTATTTCACTTCTAAATGCGTTCTCGATCCCCTATAACGTTGCAGGTGAAACTAATGTCTGGTCTTTTCAGTATAAGTTATTAAATAACATCCTGTTCACCGATTCCAAATTATTCAAAATTGAGTTAATTGAGTCAGAGCTGTGTTCATAGTAAATGGTTTGAACCCAGGAGTATCAGTAGTTCGTATAGTGTGATCGTCCGGGTGAGTGTAGTTCTGAAAAGAACTGTTGTTGGTGACTGACGTTTCGACAAGCTGAGCGGAAGTCATCTTCAGAGTCAAGTGAATAGTGTTTGTCAGTCGATGATGTTATAAGTCTGGTCCGTTGAACGTGATTGGTCAGTATAGCCAAGATGGTATTGGCTGAAAGACTCGTGTAAAGTTTGTCATCAGTCATTGGTGTCACGTTCCACAACCGATGGAACTGGATTATTGCAATGAACGGATACGACACACGAATCAAATCCAGAAGTCCGCCATGCTCCTTTAATAATCAACTTCCCAACTTACATTGCGCGCTTAAGTATATTACGTATGATGCACCGAAATGTACCTTACAAACACTACATCCCTTCCTTTTTCAGTATAACCACTATGATCTTAGGGAAATGTCAACACAATTGAAAGTTAACTAAAAACCTAGTACGACTTAAACTCACAAAACGGCTGGCCATAAAAATTATTAATTCTCCTCTTTTGAACCGTAATAGTCAATAATGACATCAAGTCATAACAAAGTTTCTAACAATAGCATTCAAGTCAAAACAGAGTCCTTAACAATGACGCTCAGGTCATAACAAAGTCTTTAAATCTTTCCGGCAGTTTCCTGGCCCTTGTTGGTCTCGTCATAACCGGGCTGCTCAGTTTTTCTTGTTCTGCTTCCGGTTCTACAGGATCAGCAACATCAAGCGATGGAGTTGTTTCCTCCGGATTCTGTGATGCTTCCTCGTACTTCTTTACATGGGTTGTGTTTCGCATAAGTTGAACGCCTTCTGGTGATTCAACGACAACACTGTTCCCAGTTTTGGTTACAACACCATAAGGCTCAGAAGCAAATGGTGTTGACAACTTGTTTTTGCGCTCTTGTTTTAATAAGACTTTGTCACCTGGAGCTAGGTCTGACTCCTGGGCACTCCTCTTCTTGTCTGCATAGTGTTTAGCTTTGGCTTTCATTTCGCCATCTCGGTTTCGCATCTCACTCTCTATGCTCTCCTCTCTCAATTCAGGTAGTTTAGTACGCATCTTTCTGCCAAACAAGAGTTCTGCTGGACTCACACCTGTGGTAGTATGAGGGGTTGACCTATATGCTACCAAATACTTGCGAACTTCCTTCTTCCATTCTTTTCCCTCAGCTTGAGCTATTTTCATTCTCTTGAGGAGGGACTTGTTTTGTCTTTCCACTTCGCCGTTCGCTTATGGCCACAATGGTGTGGTCTTCTTGTGTTCTATGCCGTTATCCTCCAAATACCGCTCAAAGACTTCTGATCTGAACTGTAGACCGTTGTCGCTTCGAAGTGATTGAGGTAGTCCATGTGTGGTGAAGATTTTCTCCAAACACTCTATGACTTTCTCTGATGTTGTCGAACGCATGACTTCCACTTCATAGTACCTGCTGATGTAATCAACGATGACTAAGACAGATTCTCCTGATGGTAATGGGCCTAACAGGTCTATGGCCAAATCTTGCCATGGGCTACTTGGTAATGGGGTTGACTTGATTGGCTCTGGGTTTGCTGGACTGCTTACAAGCTGACAGTCATGACAGGTTCTGCAAAACTTCTCGGCTTCCTTGTCAATCCCAGGCCACCATACCTTTGATCGCAATCTCTGCTTCATACTGACAATTCCTGGATGTCCTTCATGGGCAAGGCTCAGTACTCGAGGTCTCAACTTGCTCGGAATGACAATCCTGGTACCTCGAAGAATTAACTTGCCAATAACACACAGTTCGCCGCATACTGGTATGTGCTGCTTGTGCTGATCACCTTTCCAGTTTCCGTCTTTAACGTGCTGACGCAATTCCATGAACTCTCTGTCCTGTGATGAGGCTTCTTCAATTTCACGTGTTGTCATTGCTTGAGGAGTGGCAGTTACTGCGACAAACCGGACAAATTCATCTGACACCTTGTGCGCTGATGAAGATTCTGCTTGCTCGTTCGCATGCAGTAGGCGTGACAACGGATCGGCAATATTCTGCTCTCCAGGTAGGTATTTGACTTGGAACTTGTATGGCTGTAATCGCAAGATCCATCTTTCGATTCGTGCACACGGCCTCGATCTGCTTGAGTAGATTGTTTCCAACGGTTTGTGATCAGTGTACAGTTCAAATTCTATGCCGTTAAGGTACACATGGAATCGTTCACATGCCCATACAACAGCCAAGGCTTCTTTTTCCGTTTGCGAATAACGCTTTTCCACATCGCTTAGACTCTTGCTTGCGTAACTAATGACCCTTTTCCTGCCTTGCTGCTCCTGGATGAGGATCGCACCGAGGCCTACCGGGCTTGCGTCTGCTATGATTAGTGTCTTGGCATTTTTATCAAAGTGACCAAGAGTTTCTGCACTTGATAGCCTCCTCTTAAGCTTACTGAATGCGTTCTTCTGCTCTTCTCCAAACTCGAAACGGACACCCTTTTTGGTTAATCTGCGCAATGGCTCTGCGACCGTAGCAAAGTCCGAGATGAAACGGGCATTGTAGTTTGCCAGTCCCAGAAAGCTTCTGACTTCTGATGCACTCTGCGGTTCTCTTGCATCAACGATCGCCTTTACCTTGTCTTCGGCAGGGCCAATACCATTGTCGCTTAACACCAGTCCCATGAACACCATCTGGGTCATGTGGAACCTGCACTTCTCTGCATTCAGCGTGAGATTCTTCTCTTTCAGCCTCTCCAAAACTCGCTGCAATCTTCTGTCATGTTCTTCAGTGTTCTTCCCATGAATAATGATATCATCTGAGATGTTGGCAACACCTTCACAGCCTTGTAATGATTGCCGAATAACATGCTGGTACACTTCTGGAGCTGAAATTATCCCAAACATAAGGCGCTTGTACTGGTATAGACCACAATGTGTAGTGAACGTTGTGATACTTCTGGAATCTGGATGGAGTTCTAATTGGTGATAACCCCATTTTAAATCCAGTTTACTGAACACTGTGCTTTGGTTGAGGTTTTGGAGCACTTCGTCCACCGTGGGTATGGGATAACGTTCTCTGATAATGGCTTCATTAGCCCTTCGCATGTCTACACAAAGGCGTATTTCGTCATTCTGTTTTGGGACTACTACAACTAGACTAACCCACGGGGTCGGACCCTCTACCGGTTCAATTATGTCCATGGCTACCAGTTCTTCAATCTTTTCTTTAACCTTGTCTCGAAGACTAAATGGGGTGCGCCTGACTGGTTGCGCCACAGGAGGTACGTCCAGATTCACATGCAACTTAACTTGGTAATTCTTTAACTTTCCCACACCTTCAAAGATTTCTTTGTAATCGGACATAATCGTCTCATTAGATGTCACAGTGTAGATACGGGTTCCTAATTTCAACACGCCTAGCTGTATGGCAGTTTCTCTTCCAAGCGGTGCCGCCCTTTCACCATTAATAACAACAAATTTGGTTTCGGTTTCTTTCCCTTCTACTCTTGCCAGTGCTGAGAATGTTCCTAGAACGTTCAGCGGCTGTTCACTGCCATACGCATAAAGCTTCTTATCACTCTTTCTCGACACACACTTAATCTTGTCTTGCTTTAACTTTGACCACAGATTTTTGTCAATCACATTGGTGGTCGCACCCGAATCAATCAGCATTGCAACTACAACTCCGCCCACAGTCACGTCTATTTTCTCAGGAGATGTAGCGGAATTCACAGTAAATGCATACTCATCTTCATCTCTTTCACTTCCCACATACCTTACTGACTTCTTTTTCTTTCCTTTTGTCTTCTCTTCTCGTCTAGGTTTGGGAGGTTCTACACTGCGAGCCAAAATGGTCAGCTCCTCCACACTTATGGCAAGTTTTTCCTTTCGCAGGGCATTCAGAGTCTCGTCCAAAATGTCCTACTTTTCCACATCTGTAGCATGCTCGCTTTACAGACTCCTTCTCTATCTTCCTGCTTGTCGCGGACCAAATTCACATCCTTTCCGCCTTCCATATTCTCCAGCTGTGATTGAACTCGCTCGTGATTTGCTGCCGTCGAAAGTAACAGCTCTAAGGTTAATTTCTCACCTTTTTCCAGTAGTTTCTTCCTTAATTCATGTGATTTACATCTCTGCACGACTTGATCACGAATCTGGTTTTCGGCTTGTTCGCCGTAGTCACAGTCCTTAACCACTTGCCTCAATCGCGTCACGAACTGAGTCACAGTTTCGCCTTCCTGTTGTTCCATGCTGCGGAACAGGTGATTTTGGTAAGTCGAATTTACCTTTGGAATGAAATAATCGTTCAAAGCCTTCACCGCTTTTTCGTAATCTTTCGCCTCGCCTGTGTCAGCCAACGTTTCGAAAATTTCTTGAACAGCTTCACCAGCAGAATGAAGGAGTAAAGCTCTCCTCTGGATTTTATTATCCGCTTTATCCGCTTCGATGAGCAGGCCTTTGCTGTCGGCATACATCGAGAAACTTTTCAACCAACGCTGCCATCGCCTTCCCACGCCTGAAGGTTCACCATGTGGGTCGAAGGGTTTTACACTCGTCAAATCGTCTATCTTTATTGACACCATGGTCTGGGCAGTTGCAACTTCAATCCTCGTCGCCAGATGTCACGTTCCACAACCGATGGAACTGGATTATTGCAATGAACGGATACGACACACGAATCAAATCCAGAAGTCCGCCATGCTCCTTTAATAATCAACTCCCCAACTTACATTGCGCACTTAAGTATATTATGTATGATGCACCGAAATGTACCTTACAAACACTACAATTGGTGGGTTTCGATCCGTCTATTGTTAGTCAAATAGGTCGGTTTTTGGTCCGTGTATTGTTAAGTCGGTTTGTTAGAAGTCCGTTTGTCGGTTTCGTTTCCGTCATGGATAAGTCGTTTGTAAAGCGCCGGTAGTTGTTGACATCTGTTAAGAGGCGTTTGTTCTAGGTTAGTGTACCAGCTTTCCAGAGTCAGTCGTTGAAAATAGTTTGTACTGTAGGTTAAGCACTGAGCAGAGTCCCAGTCAGTGTGAGTGAGTGAGTGAGAACTTTATTAAAGTGTCAAAAAACCTTAACACGAAAAAACCTTAACAATGTTGTGGTTTGTCAGTTGATGATGTACAGCAATGTGATTGTTGGCATCGGCATTTCTCGTGGCTCGTTTATGTTCAGTCAGTCTCGTGTTAAGGTTTCTGCCAGTCTCACCAATGTAGGAAGCCTGGCAGTCGGAGCGTTTGATCTTGTAAACTGCTCCCTGTCTGTTGTTAGGTTCGTCTCTGTCTCTCACGTTGGTCAGTAAGTGTCGTAATGAAGTTGTAGGTTTGTGGGCTACACGGATGTTGTAGGGCTGCAGGATCCGTGAGATGGTCTCAGAAGTGCCCTTAATGTAAGGTATGGTCACTGTAGTAACAGGTGTAGGGTTCCTGTTCGTAGCGTCAGCTTCAGTAGGTCGGTAAATGTTTCGTCTAATAAAGTCAGCGTTGTAGTTGTTTTTGTGAAAAACACGTTCAAGGTATCTGTTTTCGTCAAATAAGCTGTCCGGTGTGTCACAAACTAGTTGCGCTCGTCTCGTCAAAGTCTTTATAGTCGTAGCTTTGTGTGAAGTCGGGTTGTAGGATGATTCGTCAAGTATATTGTATTGGCATTATCGGACAATCTAGTCCATAATTTTAGCGTGTGTTAGTAATTGTACATTTTATTCAACATTTTCTGAGATGCCTTTGGAGTCCGATTCGTGATCGGCAGATGCGGTGACAAGAACCACAGACATAAGTGGAATCGGTGGGTGCAGCAAGGGCCGTGGCCTTCTGACGTTCTCTCCTGGTATCCACTGTGATGTGCAGAAGCTTTTCTCCCTCTCCTAGGGCTTCAGTGCAATTTGTCCCACGAATCGATTGGAAGACCAATGGCCTGCATGTCCCTCTTCGCCACGTCCTTGAAACGGGGCTTCGGTCGTCCTACCAGCCTTTTTCCTTGCACTAGTTCACCGTACAAGAGTTGCTTGGGAATGCGGTCCTCATCCATTCGATGTACAATGGCCAATCCACCGCAGACGTCTCTGGCGAAGAAGGGTGTATACGGAGGGGATGCCTGCTCTCTCTAAGACAGCACTGTTCGTAATGCGGTCCTGCCAGGAGATGGAGAGGATGCGCCGCAAGCAGCGCAGGTGGAACACATTCAGTGTCGGTATGCGTCGGTTTTCTGTACACTGTCGTTCGTAGTTCGTTGTTGTCGCGGCTTACCAAACAGTCTAGAAAAGGAAGTTTTCCATTTTCTTCGATCTCTTTAGTAAACTGGATGTCGGCGTTCTGTTCGTTTAGATGGTCGTGAAAATCGTCAATTTCGTCTTTGTGAACGGCGGTAAAGGTGTCGTCAACGTAGCGTAACCAAAGCGGTATCGTTTGTCGGCAAGTTGCAAGGGCGCGTTCCTCCACGTGTTGCATCACAATTTCTGCGACAACGACAGAAACAGGCCACCCCATGGCTGTTCCATGCAACTGTTTGTAGTGTTTACAGTTGTACTGAAAGTAAGTCGATGTAAGGCAAAGGTTCAGTAAGTCCATGATGTCTTCTGTCGGTAACGGTAGTTTAACAGTAGATCGTTGTATAGCGGTCTCGGTACACTGTAGGTTAAGCACTCTGCTCAGTGCTTAACCTACAGTACAAACTATTTTCAACGACTGACTCTGGAAAGCCGGTACACTGACCTAGAACAAACGCCTCTTAACAGATGTCAACAACTACCGGCGCCTTACAAACGACTTAGTAGTATATAGGGAGTCACACAAATACCGTTTCGCAGAGGGAAGAGTATTTCCCCGTTTTTCAACCCCCAGCTTTAATACCGAAGCTCGCAAGCTCGCTTCGGTTAAACCAGGGGGCTGTAAAACGGGGAAATGCTGAGTCCCTCTTTGAAACAGTATTTGTGTGACTCCCCATATACTACTTACAACAAAGGGGAGGGGCACAATTGGAAAAAACGAGCCCGCTGTTATACCGCCCGAGCCGCGATGCCTCGAGCAACAAACAAGTGTGCGTGGCTGATGCGGGGCCGGAAAGAAAGCTGCGAACTCTCCGAGGCCATTCAAAACCTCCCTACAGAGCTTCGCGAGAAAATTTACAAAGATTATGTCACCATAAAGCTTTGCCAGCGAGCGGATTTGGGTTGGGAAAAGGTCCACGAGCATATTTCAAAACTGCCTTTCTGCCAATACAGGCAGCAGATTGTACCAATGATAATATGCTTCGATTATATGGTCTGCCCTTTCGAGGGACATTGTTTCCCCTGTTTCGAAATTGATGGAACTCTTCATAAAGTATCGTTAAGTCCACCGATGGAGTTAATACCTCTCACAGAAGCCAGCCCTGAGTACAAGAATTTTTTAAAAGTATGCTCCTAGGATGGTTATAATTGGCACGAGTGGTTCCTTTTTGGCAGGGAGCGTTATCGAAAAAAGGCGGCGACTAACCTTCGTTGGAAGCAAAAGTTTTGTTTTGAAATCTGCGAGTTGCGTGACATTTTTCTCAGAAGACTGGAACCAAATATTCCCCAGGCCCTTGGACGAGCGGTACTGAAAAACATGGAGGACAACTCAAGATTTTTTTGTTTGGGCCGAAAAAACGAACCAGAAGAGAATTTACAAAAAAAAAATACGCTCAGTCAACGCGCTGTAAGTTATTTTTTCACCACAGAAGCTGCCGAAGTGAAGCGAGCAGGAGGAAACGAGAAAATAGCAAGATTTGATCACAGCGTTCGATCGCGTAACATGTGATATTCCTTGAACAAGGGACTCAATCGAGCCCGTTTAAGTTTCCTCTGCTTCTCGCATGGCTTCAACGACTTGATATGTTATCTGTCTGACCTCTTTCTGCCAAACGGGTGTAGAAAGTTCCGTGAAAATAAAGCAAATAGCGTGGAAAAGCACAAGCATTTTGGCCTTCAGAAGTGCTGTTGGGATATAATTAATTCAGCCAACCTCTAAATATAGCTCAAGCATGACATCATCTCGCCTCCCAAAAGCGCATGCGTATGTGTGACAACCTGCGAAATTTAGGCAAAGGACAGAGAAGCAACACCACAAGTGATAGGAGAGGCGACTGGATCAATGTATATAGCTTGAAGAATTATACTATTTATCAGCGAGCAAATGAAGGTGCTTTTGGATGTGAGGGTGGCCACCTCTGATTCCTAATACGGCACGTACAGGCGCTTGTCAGGGGTATGGGGTGAGACTGTCCACGGTGACAACCCCGGATGAACCCGCCCCGGCCCAGTGGAGACTGGAGGGTGTTCATAGGTCCCTCGGGACCTCAAACCTCATCCCGAGGTAAAAGGGGCGACAGCCGCCTTGTCAGCGGCGGGAAAAGTCCCAGCCGGGGCTAGGCAAGAACAGCCAACGAGCACCCCCCGACAGGGCTTTTGCCCTTTTGTGTGACCTGTCAGGCAACGTCGCGCGTGACAGTAACGCAACCCAGTCACGCAACGTCACGCGTGAAGGTAACGCGGTGTAACGCAATCATCTGTTTTTTATAAGACTAATACCCCGTTCACACCAAAGTTTAAACATGTTTAAATCGTGTTTTAATAAACTTGTTTTACTAAACTGCCCGTTCACATCGCGGGCGCGTTTAACAAAACATGTCTAGAACCGTGTTTTATCCAAAATGGCGGCCGTTAAAAAACGTCGCGGAAGAGTTTGGGAGAACAGAGAGACCATGTTGTTACTTCAGAGGTGGGGGGACGAAAATATACAAACAAAACTATTGTTCTGTACCAGAAAGAAGCCTATATGGCAAGAAATCAGCGCATTTCTACGGGCGGCGGGCTACGAGGACAGGGACGAAGACGCCTGTAAAACAGGAATACACACTTTGGTAAGCGCGTATCGTTCCTACAAAGATGAATGCAGGAAGACAGGAAACGGAACTCCGAAGAAGAAGCCGGCGTTCTTCGATGAAGTCGATGAATTCTTATCAGGAAAGCCCTGCACGAAGCCAAAGAGTGTCGTTACTTCTTCCCAAATTGTCATTGGGGATGGTACACAGGTCTGTGAAGAAGAAAGCAAAGGAAATGTCGAAAATGTTGCGCCAAATTTAACTTCCAGCAGCAGCAACAGCAGCAGCGACAACAACAACAAAGCCAGCAAATGCCCGGAACCAAAAAAAGATGCTCGTGTGACATGTACAGGTGAGCTTTCAAAAAAAAAACTATCGCCTATTGGAGGGCTAGACAATTGTCACACGTAACGGAACGTGGGCGCCTTGCACTGTCGATAAAGTTGATGGGTTTATTTTTGCAAATATACTTCCAAGACAAATGGAATCATGTATTGCAAGAGATAAGTAAAACATAAAGCAGCTGCTAACATTACTAATTTCCGACTTGGATCTCCACATTTAAGCGTAAGATTTGTTGTGTTCCTTTTCAGAAACAACAACAACGGAGGATGAGAAGCCAGTACCTGTATGTAAAAGTGGCACAAAAAAACGAAAGTTGTCAACAAGTGACGCATTTGCCAAAGTCGACAAAGCTTTAGAGGCGTTTGTGTCCTATCAGCAAGCAGCTGATAGGAGATTTATGGAGGCAGAGAAGGCACGTGAAAGAAGAGATGAAGAAAGGGAGGAGAAGAGAAGGAAAGAAGATCAGGAGTTTCTGTTAAAACTGGCGCAGGTACTTCAAAAGTAGATTCAATACGTTTTTGTACTCGTGCCTGCGTCACTTTCAGCTAGATCTTCTATCCGTTATCAGTTATTTTTTCGGCGTCATTTGTGTTAAAGCCTAAGGAGTCGAACTTCATATCAACATCAGATCATCATCAGGCAACATGTACTAATTCTGATGGTTAGCCGGTTAAATTTCTTATGTAAGCTTTTATGCTGTACATTTTTACTTGTTTATTCTTGTCTATTTCCTAAATCATTTGTTGACCAATTTTGATGAATTTATCTATAATGAGTATTTCGTAGTTTTTAACTTTATGAATTTATTTTCTTCAGAGATATTAGCATATTTTTGCTATCAGGAAATTCGAAGTAAATTGATTTGATGACACATAATCTGAGGTCCTTTTTTTAAAATAAATTATTCCAGTGTGTATTAAAGAATTGACAGCTGAATAAATAAAAGTTTGTTAATCAAGCAATGATTTTCTCTTTGTGTTTAAATTGCTTGAGAAATGTTATATAAAGCTATAATTGTTCTGAGGTCACGTGAAGTTCAATTAATAGCTGGCATGGTCTCAATCTGACATGTTTACCTTGTGTCTGGGCTTGAGAATATGAGGCATAATGAAATCAAACATGCAAGGGAAAATTGAGGAAACACAGAGCGAAATAAATATATCCAAAATGATTATGGAATGAACTTACATTTCTGTTTTGCTTCAAGCTGGGGTGAAAATCATATTTAACAATACATGTATGCTGTAGCAGTAAGTATAAATTTCTTGTGCACATACAGTACCCTAAACTCAACAGTGGTTATTGGTATTGTCTCTTTCTAGATTAACCAAGACTCCTTGTTGTTTTTTTCTCTGATAATTAATAATTGTTATGTAGAAATTAATACTTGCTGTGGCATTTTTCAGGACTGGAAAGTCTTGGAAAAAGACTACTGGTCCTGGAAAGGTCTGATAATTTATTAAACTCAACAAGTAAAAATGCAAAACAGAAAATAGTTGTCTGCAGTGTTGAGATCTTGGGTTAATGTGAATTTTGGAGTTCTGGAAAAATCAATCTGAGTCCTGGAAAAGTCCTGCAAATTGGTTTCTGAAAAGAGGTACGAACAATGTGTGAATAATTTCGTAGCCTCAGTGATACCACTACATGTATAATAGTGAACTTTGGGGTTTATTTTAAAAGTTCTAAACAAACTTTGGCATATGAACTTTCTTAGTTTTCACTTGTCAGTGATCAGGTGAACAAGTTGAATGAAAGTAATGACATTAATGCCAGTGGAAGCCAATGATGTTGGTAAGTGATTAGATCCTCTTGGTAATCCAAACTGAACCCCTAAGTTAAAAAGTTCTTAAATTTATCCTATGGGAACACGTAGTAGGTATGGCCAAATTGACATGTGTAATCAAATAATAACAAGTAAAATTAACTAAATCTACAGGCATTTTATTAGTTCAGGTGAAATTATTTACTAAATTCATGTGCATTAACCATTTGATTACCTTCTAATATCAGGGATGACAAATTACAATCATAGTGTTTTTCACTTCTTTATATGATCAAGAGTGTAATCTTAGATGTAAAATTATAAATTCTGCTGATATTTTGCATCAAAATTAAGGAGTAATTTGTCACCTATGGTATAACAGTAATAGATTACAAAAAGTGAAACAAATTTCACCTTGAAAAGTACAAAGTATTTTAATATTTATCAAATGGCTTTCAGCTTTACAATCAGTGACAATAAAGGGTGTATAAATTTCATTTTCTGCTGCTTCTTAAGCAAATAATTATACATTGGCTTCAAAGGTATTTCTGAGATAATTTATAACGTACAGACTTAAAAAAGCTACAGTTCCTGTTTGAACTTAGCAGCCCATCTGGCTGATGCAGTCCAAAAAAGGCTAAATCTTGTTATTATTATATGTGCATTGTGACATCCTTGAAGGTGTATAATGTATGTTGATATTTTTAAGGTACCAAATTTTGGGAACAGACACCTGATTTTTATGAAACAAACCTAATTACAAATGGGACAGTACATGACCCTGGTGGAGGATTGCCCAGACAAAAATCTTTACTTACAATATTCACATAACTATTTACACTATATACATAAGGGGAAAAGTAAGCATGTACATCACTTGTGTGTGTGTTTGAGATGCAAGCTTTGTGATAGATTATTTGCTTTTGAGGGGTGCATTATACCTGGCACAAAATAGGCGTGAAATTTTTCATAAAGTTTTTCAGCTTGTATTAAAAAAAGCTCTTAATAGCATCTCTTATTGCTATGGCATTAATGTTCTGCCTTTGGTCTGGATCACCTGGGAAAACTCCAACATGAATATTGATACCATTGAGCCACTGGTCATCGAAGAACTCATGCAGGTTCTCACAGTAATTGTGTAAGACACAGCAAGCGGCAATAACATTGCAGGAGTTTTCAACATTTAAGTCTAGTCTCTTACTGATACTCCTGAACCTCCCCTTCAATCGACCAAAGGCATTTTCAACCACCACTCTCGTGGTGCTATGTTTGATATTGAAAGTGCTTTCATCCGGGGTCAAATTTCCACGATCTGTGTATGGTTTCATCAGCCATTCGCTGAGGGCGTAAGCTGAGTCACCTAATATCAGAGGAGGAACTCGTACACCAGATATCATCACCGACATGTCGGGCGGGAGGAAAGTTCGAGCGCAACACAGAGCAAACAGTGGAGAGTTTTTAAAAACGCGTGCATCGTGCACTTTACCCGGCCATCCACCACAAATATCTAGAAAACGATAATCAAAATCCACTAGGCCTTGAAGGATTAACGAACGGAATCCTTTCCGATTAATGTAGTCATCCGGACTTTGCTCAGGACCAATTATGGGGACATGGCAACCATCGACTGCGCCAACTACCTGCGGAAACTTTCAAAGCCATCGATCTTTTCTGGTACCTCCTGTCGACTTCGGGGAAAGTAAATATATCTGGGGAGAAGAATTCTCACAATCACCTCACATACCTGCTTTACAATACCACAATCAGTGGATTTCCCAACACCAAATAGGTTTGCGATCGTTCTATACTGTGCAGTGTCCGCAAGCCAATATAATGTTATCGCCACTCGATGACGCACTGCAATGGCTTTTCTAAAGTTTGTGTCCCTTTTCAAAATATGTGGGGAAAGTTCCACACACAGACGATTGAATGCTTCTTTGGACATTCGGAAGTTCTCCACCCAGTCTCGTTCATTCCAACCCTGGCACGTCTCTTCCCAAAACAATTTCGACCTTGGTTTGGTCCAGACACGACGAACAGGTAAATGCGTGAAAACATATCGAATGAGAAACAGAAAAAACAAGGAGGAAACGAGACGTCTGCGACGAAGATAACGACGAAGTCGTCTCTGTGCAATCCGTTCTTGGTTTTGAGTAATTTTGCGGGTTTCCTTTAGCCGTGACTGCCATAACGAAGAGAGAACACTGCGATCAAACCCATTGACCGCCATTTTGTTTACAAATTTTAATTGGCAACATTTACCATCAAAATGAGGCTACGCAGAACGTAAACGCGTCTTTGGTTTGAACAGTTCTTCAATTAAACATGTTTTGTAAAACCGAGTTTTATGAAACTTCGTTTAATTAAACCTGGTTTAGTTGGTGTGAATGGGGTATAAAAGATAGTTTTGTGTTTTTTCGCTCAAAATTTAGTTCAAATTTGTGGCTGTTCAATATCTGGCTGGATTGGATTTGTTTGTATTTGCGCAAAGTTTGAGCGTGAAGTCTCTTTAAGTTGGCGATATTTCTGCATTTCACGTGTGATCAGTTGAAACTCTGTGTCAGAAACCCGATTGTCATTCAGAGCTTGTGAGACAGAGCAGTTTATCGAGTCACGTTTTGCAATAGCCAGAGAATGGATTCTCGAGTGCTTATTAACTTTGCGTTCAAGCTTCTTGTTGACAGCGGACAGGCCAGTGGAAACTGCGCCAGATAAAGCTGCTATCCCGGCAACAGGCGCGCCGATAACAATTCCAACGCCAGTGAGTGATGTTGCAACAGCCCCAGAAGACAGAGCTGCCGTGACGGCGCCAAGGCCAACCACGGAGTAGTGAAGCGCTTTCCGGGCTTTTTTATATTTTTTCAACACAAGCCTGTAATGCTCAACCTCAGCAGATATTTCTTTTTCAATTTTACTTATCCCAGTTAGCCGGAAATTCTCGGCATTTGTCGTTTCTGGAAGGCTTGGATAGATTCTTCTTTCATTCTCGGCAGGCGGCGCGCTTGGAGGTAACAGATTTGCTGAAGACATTGCGTATATATAGAAATTTAATTTAACTCTAATTCAAAAAGAAGCGGCAGGCCCTTGAAATCAAAGAGTTCGCCATTTCATCTTTGACGCTAAAGGTGATGCTATTTATTAACTCGTCTGTAGAGCAGTCTCGCAAAACCCGTTGCGGAGAACCATAGTAGCTCACCTTTTCATAAGGCTTCCCTTTCACATCAAACAGGGCTAAGACATCTGACCTTTTGCCATTGAACAGATTCCGTTCTGTGTCGATCAAATCGCAATGAATGAAATATGTCGTTGGAGATCCAGGCCTTTTTACGAATGCAAAGCTATAAGGCAAAAACTTTCGCCCAATACCAAGTATATTGGCTAAATCGCGATCAAATTCAATAGGTTTTGCCCCAGACCCAAAATTTCTGATTACAAGCTGGCCAAGAGGTTGGTTTATTGCTGTTTTCAACTCTTTATATTGATATTTTTCGAACAGATCGTTTATTTCTTTTTCCAATCTTTCTAAACTATAATGCCCAGGCTTTAGTTTACCGACTGATACAGCTTTATCTTTGTCTTTAGCCCCCAAGGTGGCCGAACCTTCTCTTTTCAAAGTGTCCCAGCTGTTGTACAAACTACAAGAAATAAGTTTCATGAAATGAACTCTCGGTATCGGCTCTTCAAAATAGATAGTCTCGCCGTTCTGTTGTGCGACAATAGTGAGAACAACCATTTTTATATTTAACAAACAATAATTATGTTCAAATACAATGCCGAATCGGTGGAACGATATCGAGCAAGATCCCGGGTTTGATGATCCCAAGTTTTTGAAAAAAGAAGATGCCGCGAAGAAAAAGGCGTGGACAAACTTTTTAAACCGCTTTCCAAAAGCGGACAAAAGCAGGTTCATTTCATAAGAAATGATCGACCGTAAAAAAAAACGTAACCGCGGAGGTGTTTTTCAAAGAAAGCGAAGGCTCGTTTCAAAGCGTCTTCGGTTCAGACAGAAAATATTGGAGCGCCGAAATGAAAGAAACGCTTGGTTTGGGAGACAGCGGGGGTTTTCCTTATCAATTGTCGCCACTTGGTTCAAAAGTTTCCTTGCCAATCCCTGCGGTACCTTTCGACGGCAAAGCGTCAAGCTTGAAGAAAATATTCAACGCCGAAATCAAAATCTACGTCACGCCTGACCAATATTTCACGACAAAATTCAGAGAAATATTCCAAAAAACCAAACTCAGGCACACTTTTGGAACCGAATCAAAGCACTGGTTAGGAGGGCCTGACATGAAATATTGGCCGCAACAGCTCAACTTCGCGGTTTTCTGCGCGACACAGGGATGTGGAGTTTCTCGCGAAATCTTTGACAGCGCGATGAATCTCCCCCCGCTGATAATAGCTTTTTATATCTTCCACGTGTATTTCACGGTCAGGCGCATTTTGTACCAGCTAGGAGGAATTCAGAGCATAAGCGCTTTGCCCGAAGAGCCGACTTTCAACCAAATGAATAATCATCATGACGTTGCTTCGTCCAAAAGGATATGCGGCGAGTTCGGCATAGACCCCTCAAGCGACTTTAAGTTTACTTCGGGTGCAAATAGTGGTTTGGGGGTGTTGTATGTTAAGCCTTGGGGGGAATCGCCAACAAAAACAGATTATAAGTATCCTGGGTGGAACAAGTTTAGCGACGATGGTGGAAAACTGATTAAGGGGAACCTTATTGAGTTTATACGGCCTGATCTTTTTGGAGATCGGCAGTTCGACTGGTTTGCACCCAACACCGCGAATGGCTTGACCTAGGCAGGCCTGGCAAGAATAAACCAGTCAATTGAAGCTTTCGTTTACTGCGTTCTGGGTGCACAAGTCAACGTCCGCAGCAGCATTCTCGGTTCTGGTGGCAGGGCGAAAGAAGCGCAAAGCGAGTTCCTGGTGCTGATGGAAGACGCGATCAGACAGCCCGACTTGGCCGCGAGCGTGCAAAGGTACCAGCTCGCGGTGGATCAAGCGAAGGTCAGGCTCAATCTTACTGTAGCCCCAATGGCCTGGCTTATGCCCGCGCAAATGATAATCAACACCAAAAGCACAATCGGTTACAACAACAAGCTGAAACAGGCGGTCTCCGGGATAAACTTGGGGTGAACAACGAGGTAAACCCGGGGACAAAAAAAGCTGCGCTCAAACTAATGGCAGGCGGCCCGTCAAAAATTAACCCTCCCAACAGCCATCCGTCCAACCCGATACACAAAGTCGCAACAGCCGAATCAAGGAAATCAGCTTCGACCGAAACTCAGCAAGCGCAGCCAACGGCATAAAAAATAGAGCCCACGGCTCCAGATAAAACACCGCAACACGAAATAAACAAAACAGCGGTAATTATCGGTGTAGTTGGATTATCGGCCTTGCTGTTCATGGCTTGGCGGTAAAGTTAACGCTGCTTCTTAAAATATTGTTCGAACAAAGATGCCACCACGGCAAGAATAAGCAGCCAGGTGTGCTCGGCCAGAAACCCGATGGCTTGGCCCGCAGCTTTGAAAAGGAAGCTCACAATCGAGCCAATCAGCCCGGGCAGCAGAGAACCAAGTTTCGCGGCAATATCTTTGAGGCTATTTCCCAAAGCTTTGCCGGTGGCTTTCAAACCTCTGGTGAGGGCTCCGATGACACACCCTATTGTAACCCCCGCGACGATAAGAATAGCGGTCAATGTCAGGCCATTTTTTTTGAAGATCGCTTTGATCCTTTCCAAGAGAGGCCGCCCCTTTCCCTTTCCGCAATCTGAGTTTGCAAACGCGCGATCTCCTCATTTCTTTCTGCCACTCTGCCTTCTGCGGCTTCTTTTTCGGAGGGCGAGGCATTCTCATCTTGGATGATCGCCTGGTCTTCCTGGTTTTGGCGCTGCAGCTCGCTTTCCTGCTCTTTCAGGTCGTCTAAAGGTTTTGTTTGGTTGAGCCTTTCTTCCATGGCGTTTGTTTCACTTTCTTTTGCTGCGATGCTGGCCCTGAGTCTGTCAACCTTTTCTTGTTCTTTTTCTATGTTTCTTGCTTTTTTTGTAAGCAAGTCCAATTCTTTTTTCTTGTTTTCAAGATCGCTTTGATAGTTCTTTTTCAGTTCTTTCAGCCTACGAAGCTCTGCTTCACTTTCAAGATTCGAAACTTGTTCATCCTGAATGGCATCAATCTGAGCATTAGTTTGCTCGATTTTACGTCTCAGAACTTCCACTTCTTTCTTTTCTTCTTCTCTTTGCGAAGCGAGTGTTTCCGCCTGTTGTAGTTGGATCTCTGCCTCTTTTCCCCTTTGTTTCATTTCTCTGATAGTATCCCGGTCTTCTACAATGACATCTCCAGCTCTAGGCCCAAGTTTGTCTAAACGCGTCTGTAAAACTTTTCATGAAGTCTGTCCCGTCTTCTTTCATAATCTTGTACTCACCTCCATCCCTACCTATTGCAACAATTTTACCCTTGTTTTTTCCTCTGGTGCCTTTCATAATTGCAAAACTATTTTCTGTAAACCGGGTAAACACTCTTTTTAACCGGTCTATGACACCTTGCCGTTCCAAATCTGGTTAAAGCAAAGGGATATCTTCTCCAATAATAAATGATGTCTCGGCATACGAAGTGTCAGGCAGGCCGGACTGCTCGGCTGCATAGTATGCATTTCCGTTTGTTCACCCACACGGTAGGGGGTGCCAGGTTGGTAGGGAGTGGATGCACCGACGGGGTCAAAAGGTTGGGTTGTGTAAACCTCTTGTTCTTCATCATCATCCAAACCGTGTGGGTCATAAGTAGGGTTTTCAAAGGTTGTACCTTTGTCTTCCGCCATAGTGATATATTTCAAGCGTGTTATTTTTTAAATTAGAAAATAATCGCCGGGATATAATATACAATGTCAGCGCCAGAGAACCTTCGCCCAACGCACAACGAAAAGACATTAAACGCCATGAAGGCCGAGCGCGCGGTCAAGCGAATCACCTTTATCCGCTCCGAAGCCAACCCCGGGGATAAGCTGTATGTTTCCGTGCCCAAGCTTAACGAGAACGAGGTTCTGGTGCCGGGCTCGCTAGCGCTTCGCTTTGACATCGACATTTCTGGAGGGCACGCCAACAACTTCCTTGTTCAGAACGTCACGCGGGCGCTCGTTGACAGGCTGGTCGTGAAGTTTGCAGACACTATCCTGCAAGACACGGTTGGCTATGACATCTACAAAACTTTCGAAGACCTTTTCCTTTCGCAGGAAAAGCGAGACGGCATGATTCTCGAAGGGATTCAGAGCGAGGATCAATGCAAGATCCGCTGAGGCGCGGGAGACAAGAAAACCTCGGGCGTCGACGCTGAAAACAAGCTCAACGAGGTATACGGAAGCAAGTACCGGATCAGGCTTGACCACCAGATTTTAACCAACCACGGTGTTTTCTACCCCCAGGCCCTTTACAACGACCTCACGTTCGAAGTCAAACTTGCTGAAGCTAAACATGTGGTCAGGGGCTCCGACACAACCCAGCTGAAATACAAGCTGACCAACATCCAGCTCGAGTACGAAATGATCCGCAGCAAGACTCTGGCGAACGAGGCACAAAGCGTTTACACCAGCGCCAAAGAGTTCGCTTACGACCACGTGATGCATGACAAAGAGGTGTCTTTGAGAAAGAGCACTGACACGAGGATCAACGTCAAAGTCAACGCCCAAAGAAGGTCACTAAAAGCCCTCCTCCTCCTGTTTGTAGAGCCGTATACTGCGGGCGACAGAGATTCAGAAAAATTCATCTTCCCGAATCTGACGAAAGTCAGCGTCACGGTCAACGGCTCGCCCAACATGCTTTTCAACGACGGCATCGAAGGCCAGGACATGTGGGAAGAGGCACACCGCTTCTTTGTGAAAGAAAAAATAAAACCGAGCACATGAATGGGACAAAGTTTTACAACGGTGATAATTTCGGGCTTATGATTGACATGCGCTCCATGGCGGACCAGTCGATGCACGGCAGCGGCACCCGCATTGTGAACAGTACAGACGGGGTCCAGCTGGAAATTGAGCGGAAAGCCGAAGGCTCAGGCGACGTGAAATGCCATGTATTCGTAATCTCCGACTCCCAGTTCAACGTTATGGACAGACAGCTAGAATCTGTACAGTTTTAATATGAACATGGACCCAAGCAAGATAACCTTCAACGCTCTCATTGTGGGGCCGACGAATTCAGGCAAATCAAGGTTTGTTGTTGACCAGATCTACGGCCCTTTCCGCTTCAAGTTCGACTACATCGTGCTCATCTGCCCGACATTCGCGCACAACAAGACCTACCACCGGCTTGGCGAAAATGATCCAAGAATGGATGTGATAGTATGCGAGCAGCACGACGTGGAAAAGTGGTTGAAGATCGTGAGATGGCTTTTCGTGGGCGCCAACACGCTCATAATTCTAGATGACTGCGCAGCCTCCAAAGATGTGAAAGGGCGCACTGGCGAGCTGGTGAATCTTGCCTTTTCTGCTCGACATATGGGCATCAGCGTTTGGGTGCTGACTCAGAAGATGACCGGCATAACACCTTCCTTCCGGGAGAACGTGGCGGCGATCGTCCTCTTTTACACCCCCTCGGCCAGGACAACGAAAGCCATCTTTGATGATTACGCTGGAGAACTCTCTCCGGATGAGTACAAAGGTCTGGTTTCAAAGCTGAAAGAGCGAAAGTTCTCTTATCTTGTGTTCTCGCTTCGCCACCCCTACGGGGTAGAGTTGTTTTGAATAAAAAAAATAATTTGTATATAGCCTTGCACAATGGGTGAAGAGGCCGCGTTAGTAGAAGTTATGAACCTTCTTCAAACCGAGCCCGAGCCGTCGAGTGGTCCAGCAGATGGCCTTGTTCCAACCGCCCCCGGACCTGACATTCCTACTCTTCGCGAGCAGCTGGCCGTACTGGTGTCCACAGGCAAAGCCAAAGAGGCCATCGGAGTGCAGCTGACCCACGAGCAGGTGAAGCGCCTGAGCGACAAAGAGGTCGAGAAATTCACCAAACGCTACGAGACGTACGTGGGCTCAAAGACAACAGAAAGCCTGATCGACAGCTTTATTTTTCTTGTAACCAAAGCGGTCGGAATGGCTGTTAACATCAAAGACATCGACGCTTACCAAAAAGAACTGAGAAACGACTACATCTTAAACAAAGAACTCTCCAATCTGGCCGGCAACCTTGCTTTGAAGTGCGGCCGGTTTCTTGCTGCGGCCAACGCGGTGTTCATCACCACTAAACATGTTGATTTTAGTCCACAGTTGTCGGAGCAGAGCCACCCTTCTCGTGATGAATACGGCTATCCGCTTGAGGGCGTTGATGAAGTACCCGGCTCAGCAACTGCAAAATGACTGGTCACCAATCATCAACAACTGCTGAGGGCTTGCTGACAAAAACATTTTATTAATTAAACTTTTTTCATTTGCTTAGAATACACCTTTGTTTCAGAATGTCTACCGACCAATCCGAGAGCGCACCTCAGGTCGAGACCCAGACATCACCTGCCGGCGATATCACACAGCAAGCGACAACTCCGACTGCAACCACGCAGCGCGTAAAAAATCCAAAGCGTGTGGCTGCTGGAAAAATGGTTGCTGAAAGAACGCGGCTGGCACGGGAACAACAGAAGAAAGCGGCCGAGGCTTATCTCGCGGAAAACAAGGCCAAAGCCGCCATAGCTGCTCCTGAGCCAGCCCCGACTACAGAAGGCGAAAGCTCAAAGAGCAGCGGAGAAAAAAATAGCGGCCTCAGCACCACCCAAGGCCTTGCTGTTGCCAGCATAGTCGTTTCACTGGTCGGGATTTATTACAAACGGGAAGAGCTCAAGGTTATGGCCAAGGCCGCATTCGACAAAAAAACGCCTGAGCCCACACCTGAGCCCGCGCGCGTTGAGCCAGAACCCGCTCGCGCGACACAGCCAAAAGGATTTTAAAAAATGATTTAAACTTTTGAGTGTAAAGTATATCACGATGTCAGGACTTAACGTTCAACAGAAGATATTCACTTTCGCCACCACTTTTGGTGTCACGTATGTGTTGCTCGACTTAAACAGAAATGTTCTTCGTGCAACATTCAAATTTTTGAATGCAGCTTTTGACAATAAGGACGGAGAAGAAGAAAAAAGACAAAGAAAAATAGAAAAAGAAGTAAGAAGAAGAATAGGAGAAATACTAAGAAGAAGAGAAGAAGTAGAAGAAGAAGAAGAGGAAGCGGAAAAAAAGACAGATTAATTTATTTTAAACTTTCGTTCTTTACTTATATCAAACGCGCCATGTCCGACAACAAGCTTGTCAAGACTGTCATTGAGGCCGCAACTCTCACGGGATTAGCCGCGGGCATCGGCTGGGCCGCAAAAAAGGTTGTGAAAGAGAAGTTCACTTCTGATCCCAGCAGCAGCGCGATGAATTACGTGAGGTTCACCGCCGCCATGGCGGGTAGCATTGCGCTCAAACAGTACCTCGAGGACCAAAAAATCCTTCCCACCAGCGTCTGAAATCAATGATTTGCAAAAAGCTTCCGATAATATATAACCATGGCGAACATCGCGATTATGGTTGGTGGGGCTGTGTTGAACGCCACGGCTTTTATCGGAGGCAATTATCTGGCGAGGGCGCTTGCCGGGGGCGACAAAGCCGCACTTGAAAAAAAAAAGCGCCATGACAAAGCTCTCGAGGCGTACCGAGCGGCTTACGCCAAATACACGCGCGACCGCACCAAACTTCTCGACTGGATTGCGACCAACGCGCAAGTAAAGGAGCAGGCCAAGCAGAACTTCACCAACACCGACTATGCCTTCAAACTCTACAACCAGGCGCATCCTGACGAACGAATGATACCCCCCAAGGAGCCCAAGTTCTCAGATTTCTATCAGCCAAGCGAGCAGCAGAAAAAGGGTGAACTCATGTTCGTAGGCGCCGGCGCTCTCGCTCTGGGCTACGCCGCCTTCCGGTTCCTTTAAACTTTTTTACGCCTTACTTATATGGACGCCAAACTCGCAAAGATATACTACGGCCCCAGGGGCTACTGGAAAGGTATCACCGCGATAAAAAAATTAGCCGAGGCCGCCAAGGTACCTGAAGAAACAGCAAAAAAGTGGCTGATCAGGCAAGCACTCTGGCAGATATTCCTTCCCGCGCCGAAGCAAATTCCTCGGCCGAAATTCGACGTTCCCACACCCAATAAGGTCCATCAGGCGGACCTTCTTTTTCTGCCGCACGACAAGCTCCCTCGTGGCCGCAAAGTTTTCAAATACGCGCTGACCGTTGTCGACGTGGCCAGCCGCTACAAAGAGGCCGAACCCCTGACTTCGAAAAATTCTGATGAGGTCGCCCAGGCTTTTCAGAAGATTTACAAGCGCTCGCCTGAAATGGCCTGAAATGCTGCGGGTTGACCCCGGGCGCGAATTCATGGGCGCTGTCACAAAAGAGATGGACAAGCACAAAACACATATCCGGCGCGGGTGCGTTGACATTCACCGCGACCAGGCCATTGTCGAACGTTTCAACCGCACCCTGGCTGAGCGCTTGTTCGGCCACCAGTACGCCGTAGAAATGCGACTCCCTGAGGGCCAGCGGTCCACTGCCTGGGTGAAAAGTTGTTTCGGCTTTGAACAACGAGGTCACAAGCCTTATCGGCAAGAAACCCGCCGTTGCCATCAAAGAAAAATCTGTTTATGCAAGGCCGTCGACACCTTATTCAAGGCCTGTTGGGAAAAACGAAAAAATACTCCCCTCTCTTGCCCAAGTTCGTTATCTCTACCAGCCCGGCGAGCTTGAAGGTGGGGTAAAAAGAGCCACAGACCCAATCTGCTCTTTAAAAGTTTATAACATTGAAAGATCTTTCACCAAACCGGATCAACCCGTTCTCTACTATTTGCGCGACGGGCCCAAGCGCGGCTTCGTTCGTGAAGAACTGCTCGTTGTCCCTCCAAACACTACTCTTCCTCCGGCTGACGTGAACTAAATGTGAAATTCGATCGGTTCGGTGTGTATCCCATCAGGCAGCACCCACCGCTTGTCGTAATAAGCGCTCAGCTCCAGCTTCTGCTGCTCGTAAGTGACCATCTGCCCGTCCCGTATCCTGAAACCTCTGTTGGTCGCCATATCTTTGCTGTTTTCAGCGCTTCCTCGAACCGCTGCCATGTCAGCTCGTTCTGCGTTTTCGACATCCCCTTTGTGCTGAACTTCTCTTTTTCCAGCGTCGAACTCAAGCTTGAATAGGCCCGGGGTTCTGCTGCTCCACTTGTCCCATGACAGCCACTTATGCTTTTCTGCCTCGAATTCTACCTTCAACTCTGGCCGGACAATGTCCTCGAGCCGCTCGCCGGAGATTGCAATGTAGTTGTTGTCCGTGTCCATCTGGATGAGCTCGAAATCTCTTCTGTCGACATACTTGTCGAGAAAGTCGTAGTAGAATTCCAGCATCCGCCGCTTCGCCAGCTGATAGACAGCAATTCCAATCTGGAACGGCCGTCTGATTGTAATCCGAGGCTTACGGCTTTCCAGCTCGTAGGCCTGCCCGATCTCGTCGAGGTCTTCGAAATACGCGCTCCGCAGCGCTCTGTCGACAACCTTTTCGTCTTTCGTGTATATCACGTTTGTTTGCCGCTCCAAAGCTTCAATCAGCTTCCCGTACGCGCTGTTTCCCAGCAGTTTGAACACTTCGGCGAGCAGCGCCTTGCTTTTGTCCGCGTCTCCTGTCCGGCGCGCCTCCGTCACCTGCTCCACGAACAAGGGGAAGATCTGGGCCGGTTGGTAGTCGATTGTTCTGTAAACCTTCGTGACAACCGCCCCGTGGTTCACGTACCACAACAGCAGAGGGGCGTACACCAGCATCCGTTCTACGGACAGCGCCCCCACAAGCTTTCTCCCGTCTCCGCGCTGTCTGCCTGTTCTTGCCAAGTACTCCTCCATATGTTTCGGCACAGCTTCGGCAGGAACCCGTTTGTTGTAGAAGAAAGGACACATCTCCTCAAACTTTGGCCGCAAGCGCTCTGGAATCTCGATGTCGACTTCGGCGAATCCGAACCAATTCCTTTCTTTGAGCCTGTGCGTTAGTACAGGAGCCGCCTCCGCTTGGAAGTCGTCGTCGAAGTGCACGACCCTTTCCTTCCCGCAAGGCATTTCTCTGAGCATGGTCGAAAGATAGAGGGCGTTGGCGTCATAACCAACGATTTTTTTGCAAAGACGCGGTTCTGATATTCGATAAGACCTTATCCTCGTGACACCAGCTTCGTGATACCTTGTGAAAACCAGGCTCGGCCCCCCGACAATAGCTTCTTTCAGCATCTCATACGCTTCTTTGCCCGGGCTGTAAAGATCTGCGCCCCGCTCAACCGCTCCCCGGAGCAAGTAGTGGAAACTCACGCCTGGGATGCTCACAGCGTCTTTCAAAATGTCGATTCCCTTTTCGGTGTAAAAGTTTCTCATCTTTTCCAGAGCCTCAAGGCCGGGCGCCACATCGAGATTGTTGTAGTAACGCAGCCAGTCTGCGAAGGTGCGCATGCCCTTTTCTTTGAACACTCGCTGGCATCCCTCCCATTCAGCCCGTGTGAGAACGTATTCGCCCTTTAGCTTCGAATACCAGTCCTCGTATTTTGGGAGCCCGGGGTAATCAAGCTTTTCGGGGGTGTCAAACCATTCGCAGGGGAACCAGGATTTCACTGCCTTGCAACCGTAGGCTTTCACCCATTTGTCGTAGCTCGTCCCCGGGCCAAGGTAGTTGATGATATCGAGGAAACGGGCCCCCCAGGTGAGCAGGAACATGGTTTTGTTCCCCTTCTTGGCCACTTTGACTTTTTTTGATACTTCGGCAAGAGTGCTGGCGAAGTGGTTTTTGATCAGATTCAGGTCGTACGATCCTGAGTTGAACCCCACGACAGGAACCTGGTTGCACCATTCATAGATTTTTTGCTGCTGGTCTTTTGACAACAGGTGCATGTCTTCTAGCACAAACTCCGCTCGCACCTTGTCCTGGATGTTTTTCTCGCGTCTCTCCAGCTCTTTCATGAACTTGCGGACCAGCTTCGCGGGGTCTCTTTCGCAGATGTGGGTGGGCTCTCTTTCAAGAGTGTCCCCAACGCTCACAGAGATTGGCACGTGTGCGTTTTCTATCGTTAACGCTCCTGTCGGTTCTTTCCGATAGTTTTTGTCGCCATACGCTTCGAAATCATACAAGATAACGTGCGGGTAAGTTTTCGTTTGCTTCCTCGGGAGTTCCCCCTTAAGAAGCCCAACTTCACAAGACCACGCCTCGATTACTTCGTAGCCGAGTTTCCGCAGAAATGCGGTACGGTTCATGGTGGCTTGATACAGTTGTTCGAGTGTTTTACCGTTAGTCACAGCCATCTGTTCTCGATAGCGCGGGTAACATTTTGGACATCCGTGGAAGGGTCAGCCGTGGTATTGGAACACCGTCCTCGTTTCGTGGTTGTACCTGTCAACAGGAGAAGACTTCATTTTCCCGCCTTCTCGGGGAAGCCATCTCTCGCCCCCATACCCGCACATTGCGTGGTGTATGTGGATGCCCCGTTGCTTCGCTTCTCGCTCCAGCCACAGCAGCGCTTGGCTGGATGCTGTGGTGTTCGGGTACATCACTCTCTCGAAAGCTGTCTGCGGGGCTTTCACTTTTGTCCCCTGGCAAAAGATTACCGTTTTTCCCGCGCTGCAGGTTTGGTGATGCCGTTGTAGATTGCAAACTTTTGTAAATCTCTGCCCGCAATGAGTGCATGCATAGGTTTTCGCCAGCTTTGCGATGTCTTTTATCAAGAAAACGTGGCCTTCGTAGACACCTATCGTCGAAATGTTTTTGAGTTTGGGGTTCGGGTTTATTCTGAGGTGCCAAACCACTTCGCCGTCTTCAAGACGCTCAGACTCGTAGGCACGAATTCCAAGCCAAGATGAGACGGGTGAGCCCTCATTCAGATGGGCTTCGACCTTCTCCAACTCATCGAGAGACGTTTTTGCGAAGTTTTCTGGAACGGAATCTAGTTTGTAGAAACTCTGGGCGAGACTTCGGGCTTCTTTTGTGCAACGGTCTGTGCGCGCCCCTCGGTGCACAGCGATGCACCGCCATAGGCACAGGTTGTCGTTATACACCTCCAAAGATACCATTGCCCGGCTATGGGCAAGGTTGCGCAGCCAGTCAGGCAAAGGCCCTGTTCCCATCAACGGCTGCCTGTCAAGCACAACCTTCAGGTCAACGTTGAAAAAGGCTTCAAACGCCCACTTCGTGTTGGGCCTGTCGACTTTTTCATTGTCGAGACGCAGTTCTTCCTGGCGGTTAAGTCATTTTTCCGCGTCTTCCAGTTTGTTAAACCACTGTGAGCCCTTGGGGTTCGAGTAGTAAACAATAATCGTTCCATCATCAATGTTGCGCAACTGGTACGCGAAAACGTGCCTCAGATAGAATGACGTGCTTACTCTTTCACGTATCCTCGACATAAAATGTTAGGTTTCTCCCCAGACCTCTGATGAAGCGCCATCGAATGAAACGCCGGCCTGTACTCTCTTCCCCTTCTTTCTCTGCGTCATCGAACAGATCCAGAATCTCCTTCTGGTAGTCTGTCACTGTTCGGGTTTTCCGCGCAGGGAAGGGGTCGTACTCCCTCAGAAGGGCTTGCGTTTTTCTCGACTTTCTTTGCCGTGGAGGGGGTCTTGGTTGGTAAGGCTTTGGGAGTAAGGGGTTTTGCAAACTCTTCTGCGTTTCCTGAGAAATCGGTTCATCCAGCACGTTCTGGACAGCCTTTCTTGCCGCTGGCGCGTTTTCTGCAAGAAGTTGTTCCAAATACTGCAACGTTTCTGGATCGATTTTGCGAGTTCTTCTTCCAGTCTTTCTTCATACCTTTGGTTGTTGGAAGCCATAGTTCCTTGTTGTATAACACAAGTATTCATTTTTCTAATTGTTGTGTTTCCTTTAGCTCGAGCAAAGTTTCCTGTGCTTTTTTGCGTTTGCGGAAAAGACGCTGTTTTAGCACGTTCCCGCCGCATGGGGCACATAGACGGTAAACGTACATAAGTCCGACCCCGCAGCCTCTACATGGCTTTGGCATCTTCATTCCTTTCTTTAGCTGGTAGTTGTGCTGCCTGCAATATACGCCAACACATCGCTTCCCGCAACATTCTTTCCGGCCCCGCATCAGCCACGCACACTTGTTTGTTGCTCGAGGCATCGCGGCTCGGGTGGTATAACAGCGGGCTCGTTTTTTCCAATTGTGCCCCTCCCCTTTGTTGTAAGTAGTATATAGGGAGTCACACAAATACTGTTTCAAAGAGGGACTCAGCATTTCCCCGTTTTACAGCCCCCTGGTTTAACCAAAGCGAGCTTGCGAGCTTCGGTATTAAAGCTGGGGGTTGAAAAACGGGGAAATACTCTTCCCTCTGCGAAACGGTATTTGTGTGACTCCCTATATACTACTCGACTTATCCATGACGGAAACGAAACCGACAAACGGACTTCTAACAGACCGACTTAACAATACACGGACCAAAAACCGACCTATTTGACTAACAATAGCCGGATCGAAACCCACCAATGACTGATGACAAACTTTACACGAGTCTTTCAGCCAATACCATCATGGCTATACTGACCAATCACGTTCAACGGACCAGACTTATAACATCATCGACTGACAAGCACTATTCACTTGACTCTGAAGATGACTTCCACTCAGGTTGTCGAAACGTCAGTCACCAACAACAGTTCTTTTCAGAACTACACTCACCCGGACGATCACACTATACGAACTAGAGATGTGTTCCTTTTGCACAATTTACAAAGGAGACTTACACCATCTCTTTTATGACTGCTCCTATTGGTGCGCCTTTTGGAACAGATTTTGCAACTGGTGGTCTGATCTTGAAAGTGAAAATCTGAGCATAGCTTTGAAAAATGTTATAGTTGGCATTTTAAATAGAAATGATTTACTAAATTATCTGATAACTCTTGGTAAACTTCGCATATGGGATTGTAGAAGAAACAAATCAGTCCCAAAGTTTAATTTGTTTCTAAACAAAGTAGAAGCTAAGCAGGAGACTGAAAAGCTTATTGCCTCAAAAAGTAAGAAGCTTCAATTTTTTTTTGGAAAAAATGGGAACCATTATTATAATTATTATAATTATTGTGATACTGTGCGGAGAAAATATGTGGTTGGTTCATTCAAATTTTTTCGGAATGATCTATTTTTTGTTATTTACTAACTCTAGCTTCAAAATCTAACTGCAGTATTTGCATTGTGTCTGTGATGTGTTTTGCTGCCTGTTGTTCTGTTAAGTATTAAGTAGTATGTAGAGTAAAATACTGATTAAAAAACAAGAAAAAGAAAAAAGTCAATCATATCTTGTAGGTACTCTTAGTATTATATATTGTGTAAAGTTAGCTAATTAAAAACAAGAAGATCTTTAAGATCTTACAACCGCGCTTTTAAAAGTTAACTGTTTTGGTAGCATGAGTGACCCGAAGAAAAAAAAACGAAAAAAAATATCGGTTTTGAACCTATTTCCAGCAAATTTGGCACACTGGAAGCTGAGAAAATTACTCTATTTCCGGTCATCATTTTTCAGCTCTTTTCGTCATATCCCCCCCTCGGGAGGGTTTTGTAAAGTTAGCGAATTAGTTGCAAGCCACCGTAATGGTGATTGCTGTCGGCGAAATGTTTATTTGCTAAAAAATTGCGGCCAAATCTTTCGGAGATGGAAGTCAGGACATTTGCAAGGATACAGAAAGTAATTTGGGACCAGTTGCTGACTTGTAAGGCTGAAATTATCCAGAAGTAAGGTTTTTTTAACGTGAACGTAACGAAGGCCACGCGGTGAATAAATTATCGGCTGTTCTCACTGTCTCGTTCTGTTTTTTGTTTCGTTCTCTTTTGGAGTCCGCCGAGGTCATTTTTTCGTCTAAATAACTTGAGAAAAGTTCGAAAAAGATGTTCCTCCTGAATTTTCAGCTTTCAGGCAATAATCCTGGATTTTTTTGACCGAAACGTAGGTTCACGGTTATGTTAACGTGTTTCGGTGGCTATGGGCGACCGTCGCTTCCTTTGTCGACTCACGCAATGAAGCTAGGTTACAAAAAAAATCTAATAATATTTAGTTCTGGTTTTGTTCGATTTCGTTGAAATTTTAATATGATGAAGCTGGATTGTTAACGAATAGATTTTAATACCGCCGATATGAGGTAGCTATTAACGCTAAAGTGATATATCGCTTCGATGTCAGGGTTTTGAAGAGATTTTTTTGCAACGGTAGGTTCGGCGTGATTTTGTAATCTGAGATTTCTGTTGACCCTGAAGAAACAAGGTTTGGCGAGTAAACATTACCGATTGCGTAATTCAAAGTTGGCCGAGTGGAGATCTGCGTCTGGTCTCCGACAAAATAAAAAATAAAAAAAAATGAACCAAGTGTAGAACATGAACCGCGCTCGGCCCATGGCCGCGCGGTTAAATATTGAAAGTAGTGTCAGAATTGATATTTTGTCTGCAACCTCGTTCCCAGGGTCTCTCATCTTACCGCCCCCTGGAGCGAGCGAAGAGAGACCCTTGTTAGGTCTGGTCACGTGTCTCCCAGAATCTGGGAGATGACAATTATATTATTGAAGGGATGGGCGGCCTAGTAGGAATTTTTTCTATACTTAGCCTATGCGAGTGCGGTATGTGTTGTCACCAAAGTAAACCAAGAACAATATGATGTTCTGCGGCAGTGTCGATCCGGCGGTAATATTCTGCAAACGCCGAGGAAAACGTACCCATCATCTGATAGCGGAAATTCAAGTCGCTGAAGGTTGTATGGTTCATTGAAGGACGTTACATATTGTAAAAATCTCCTCAAGAATGCGAATGGAGAATTGCACACCGCGGCCGAGGCTGTGTATGGAAGATCTTTGACTCATTTTTACCTCAGAATGAAGTGTAGGTCTTGAACGGCGATTAAATCAATTTTAGAGAATTCAGGGCCTTTTAATTGATCACTGAAAGCCAAAGTCACTTCGAAAGGAGCGAAAGGGTGAAAAGATTTATTGAAGTGTCACCGCGCCGTCGGCGCCCCGAACTTTGCAGAGCGCGAAGGATAATACAACGAACTCGTGGCGGTATGCACTTCGCCGTCGTTGCCGATAAACTGGATTTATCTTCGACCGAAATTGGGTTAGAAAAAGAAAATATTATTTTTATTGTGTCGTTAATAAAGAAGTGTACGTGACTCCAACGGTTCGTGACAATTGTACACATTCTCATTTAATTTTTGATCTCTCGACCTTTCTTTGCTTCACGCGTGTTTCTGAGGGGCACTTTTTATGTCGTGTTATTGGAAGAAATGGAAATTATAAGTAGAGCGGAGTCGTTTGATTGTGTTACAGCATATTTTTAGAGGTCGTAGGTCTGCATGGTTTCCGCTGTTAACTGCACGTCGCTTCTATGAGTTTGACACCTCTGTAATTTGCCATGCCGTGCTTATACTTTGTTTAGGTTCGTTTCTATTGCAAGTTATGTTTTAAGGCTCTAAGTATTGGCCTTCCAGGGACAAAGATTGAAATATTCCGTGAACATATTTGCTTACTTGCATTCTATATTGTGACGCCGCAGGTGACGCCGGGCCCGGCTATTTGATTAGAACTGTTTTCAAGCACAGTGTACTGCACGAATATCATGTTTATCTTCGTCCAGCTTTTCTTCAGAGACTGCCGTAGCTTTACTTTGAGAAAGCTATACGTTTTCCTAGAGACATTCTTATGTTTTTTTTTTTTTTTTGCATCAATTTGATCTAGTGCATTCAAAGAAGAAACGACAATTACTACGGGATGAAATTGCGCTGCTTGACGTTTCCAGTTAAAATATGACTATGACTTTCCATAAATCCAGTGGGTAGGACGGCAACACTGAAAATCGCAACCACTAAATTGCCTCGAGAAAGACTTGCTTAACCTTTAGGTAAACGTTGGAATAGGTATTATTCGAAATTTCAGCCTGAAAGCTAAGTATTGATAAACACCGCGGGTAATGGCAGTCGCAGCGCGATACTTTGAATTCGACAAAAGCTCAACGCGACAAATTGCTGATTACAGAGGACCCCTCCCTGATGTTCTCAATTGTCAAAGTGGCACGTGACCAGACCCAACCAAGGTCTCTCCTCGCTCGCTCCAGGGGGCGGTAAGATGAGAGACCCTGGGAGCGAGGCTGTTTTGTATGGACATGCTAATGAAAAAAGTCGTATTGTAATAGCAGATTTGCACGTTGTCGTCATTTGACAACAACTACCAGAAATCCTTCCTTTTTTTCTTTATTAGTTAAATTTTGAATTCCCAGTGCGGTTGCAATAACAATTGCGCTGATAAGCATAATAAACAGAAAAAGTGAAGGATTCTGGTAGTTTTAGTCAAATGACGCATTCATGCAAATCGCCTATTACTGTTAAACTTGAGTATTGTTTAAAAGTATTCATTACAACTATGGTTGGCACTCGGCACACGTCTGTAAGTAATGTTAGCCTTGTTAGTATCGTTATTACTGTAAGTGTTGCAGGTAGTGTTAGTGTTAGTTGGCTGAAAAAACGTTAATAAAAGCAATTTAAGTGAAAAAAAGATATAAGAGGAATTGCTTTATTTATTGATTTTGAAAAAAGCAATTGACAGTTTAGAATGGGAGTACCTATTTAAAGCTTTAGATACCTTCCATTTTGGATCCGATTTTAAGACCTGGATCAAAACCCTACACACAAATATTTCTAGATGTATAATAAATAACGGCTTCGCTTCTGATCCATTTACCCTACAAAGAGGAGTAAGACAAGGTTGTCCCTTTTCGGGCTTACTGTTCATTTTAGCTGCAGAATTACTGTCTTGCTCAATACGAGCTAGTGATCATGTGAAAGGAATTCGAGTCTTAAACAAAGAAATAAAATTATCTCAATATGCTCATGACACCACCTCCTTTTGCAAAGATAAAGAGTCGATTGAGAAGCTGTTAGAGTTATTAGACTTATTTAAAGTCTGCAACGCATTAAAACTTAACAAAAGCAAATTTGAAGCAATGTGGCTTGGAAAAAAATGCAAATAAGACTAATACACTATATGGAGCAGTAGCCACAGAGGCCCATGTCTGCTTTAGGGGTATCATCCTCTTACAATCTTAAACTTTGTGGACAGGAACATTTTTCACAAGAGATATGTAAAATTATAAAAGCTCTTTAATATGTGGTCCAAAAGAGACCTCTCACTGTATAGTAAGATAACAATGGCCAAAACTCTAGGACTATCGAAACTCATCTTTGTAAGCGCGTGTATACACACACGGCCTCTTTATATAGATATAAATAATTAATTAATCACCGATTTATAGAATGGTAAGAAACCAAAAAAGGGATACGCTTATTGTTTCAAAAGAAAGAGAAAGATTGGATTCACCAGAATTTGAGACTATATCTAAGTCACTACAGACTGCTTGGTTCAAAGAATGAAGAAAGGTGTAGAAGATCAGTGGATGACAATTCCTTTATTTTATTTGAAAAGTGTTGGATGGCCATTTATTTTTGATATAATAATTGATTATGATGTAAAATTTCCGGGTCTAAACAACATACTAGCATTTTACACTGATGTTCTTAACGACTGAGCGGAAGTCCGAGAGCAAATTTCGGACAATGAAATCCGCATTAGAAATGTAATCCTAGGGAATAACAAGCATATTTTAATAGACGGTAAATGTTATTTCGGACGAGTGAGCTAGCGAATAAGGCTGAAGTAACTATTTTGTCGGCACGAGATACAACAAGGGCCTGGGTTCCAGGCCGGGGCATCATGGGTAGGGATGTAGGGGTATATAAGACCGGGTATAACACGTGGTTGTCATCTAGGCTTCAGAACCAACCGCGTTCTTTCGTTTCGTTTAATTGTTCCCTTTGCCGTGCGTAATGTCGGTTACCAAGGACGAAGTGTCCGACCTAATTAAAGCCAACAACGATCAGTTAGTGGCCTCCTTTAAGGAGCTGTTCAAGGACACTGCAGGTCAGATTAACCGCGCTAACGAAACTTCGACAGAACAGCAAATGAAAGAGATCAAGAAATTGAAATTTCAAGAACCGCACAAGTTTAAAAGAAAAGGCAATGAAGACCAGTACAACTTCAATCTTAATCTTGCGGAGACCTTCGACAGCGCCAAGTCCGCCGCCGAGAAGTCCAACCTTGAGAAAGTGAAGTCCGACCTCGAAGAAGGTGAGAAATTGCTCGTGGAACGGCAAAAGCACATTCTCCTTGCTGACAAGTCCGAATACGGTTGGAGTACGGTCGAAGAATACAAACATCACGATCTAGCAGATGATTCGGAGGACGAAAAACGCATCTACAGTGCTGAGAGACGTGCCCGTGCAGTTATGTCTTCTCGAAAGAAGAAGTAGTCTTCAGCAATGGCTGCGACCAAAAAATCTTCTCCGCTCCGCGTGTCGGTTTTGTCTTCAAGTTCCCAATGCCAAATTCGGTCCTTCCAGCCAGCCACTGCCAATTCTGGTTTCCTGCCTCGTCGTCCTAACATTGGCACATGGTTCGCTTGTGGAAAGGCCGGGCATTGGCGTGCCTACTGCCCCGCGATGACAAAGCAGTCCGGCTCTCCAACTTCAAAGTGACTAGATGAGCAGGATTTATCAGGTGTAGTCCTGTCTTGTTTTGATCGTAATGATTTTATTTTGGAAGCTTTGAGCGATAGTCGGCCTGATTCCAGTTCTGACCCGACTTCTTGCAATGTTTTCCCGCTAGTTTTAAGCTCGTTTAAAGATCAACAATGTTTTGCTAATATTGATACTCCCGCTCAGCCCCTCAGTTCGTGGAAGACTTCGAAAATGCATTGATTTTTGGCGTTTGTTAGAAGTTTCTCAGTTCATCCTGAATGTCATTATCCAGAGTTACAAGATCCCGTTTTTTCATCCACACCTTTCTCTAAAGCTAACAATGCCTCTGCACGTAACAACAGTGCTTTTGTGTCTGAAGCTGTTAATGACCTTCTTAAGCTATTAGTGTCTATTTATCACGCCTTTGCCCAATTCTTTGTCACTCTAGGGGTGGTTCTCGCCAGGCCTTCCCAAAATAAACTTATTTGGTTCAGCGATGCTGTGTTGTTATTTGTTGTGGAGTGGAGACAAAATATGTTATTTCGGACGAGTGAGCTAGCGAATAAGGCTGAAATAACTATTTTGTCGGCACGAGATACAACAAGGGCTTGGGTTGCAGGCTGGGGCATCATGGGTAGGGATGTAGGGGTATATAAGACCGGGTATAACACGGTGGTTGTCATCTAGGCTTCAGAACCAACCGCGTTCTTTCGTTTCGTTTAATTTTTCCCTTTGCCGTGCGTAATGTCGGTTACCAAGGACGAAGTGTCCGTTTCGTTTAATTTTTTCTGTTTAGTTCTTTCTTTTCTAGGTACCATGCATCCAGTCTGGTAGGTTGGGCTGTTCTAATTTCATTTTTGTAAAGCCTTCCTAGGATGGGCTTCTAATCGCTTGGAGTTTGAGCCTTGGCTCCTACCCAGTTTTCCTGCACATTTTTTTCCCCACAGGGGTTTCTTCTGGCAGGTTTTTTCTGGCCTCCGTTCAAACCGCATTTGCTTTGTTAGCGGTTGCTCAGCTCTACTAGTTTTTTTAAGACTTTTGTTCGTTTTCTTCTTGTATTTTTGCACTTTAGGTTTATATTGTGTTTTATTTATATTGTACGTCGGAGTTGATGATCCCCAGCCTAACTGGCAGCCTGACTGGCACAAAGCTTGAGAGCTTATAAGGGGATGTAGGCCAAGATGGCCTGTTTATATTATAGTTTAACGTAATGTCGCAGTTGATGTTCCCCAGCCTAACTGGCAGCCTAACTGGCGCAAAGCTTGTAATGAGAGCTTATTTGGGGAAGTAGGCCAAGATGGCCTATTTATCTTATAGTCAAATGTAATGACGGAGCTGATGTCCCCCAGCCTAACTGGTACCAAGACTGATTGCTTACTCGGAGAGGTAGGCCATATATTTTGTGTATTAATTAAAGTGCTGTATCCCACCAGCCCTACTGGCTCTAGCAAATGACTTGTACGTGTGGAGATAGCTTTATCCTTGGTTGCTTTTCAAGGATTTGTCATGTAAATTGCAAATTGTTTGTGTTATATCGTATTCGGGTTTGTTCTCGCCAGGCCCTCCCAAAATAAACTTGTTTGGTTCAGCGATGCTGTATTGTTATTTGTTGTGGAGTGGAGACAAAATATCAATATATTGGAAAGAATGGCACGAAGCTGGCGTACTAAGAATCAAAGACTTACTAGATGAAAACAACAGATTTCTTACACTTGATAAATTTCTTTTGAAAACTGGTCTCAAGGCTCCTTTTACTAAGTTATATTAAGTTCTTACTTACTTACTTATATGGTTTAATATCAGCTATACCTTACAGATGGAATTGCGCTTTGAGACCGGGATTTATCATGGACAATCAAGATATGGAACAAAATACAACCATAGTAATTAGCACAACTACTAGTAAAAAGGCTCGCAATATAATTATTCAAAGGAAATATGTAGAACCGCTAGCTAACAATAGACTTTGTAGACAAGGAGTAGAGAGTTCCAAGCCTAGTGCAATTCATATGCTTCCATTTAAAACAACTAAAGAAACAAAATTAAGCATATTTCAATACAAGATTATTCATAATATTCTTCCACATGGTGTATTGTTTACCTTTAGACATAAAGATGTTAACTAGATTTTATTTTTCTCACGAATTTATTAAAAGAATCGAAGAAAAGAAAACCGACTTGAATCTCCACTGGTTTTCCTTGGTTGATTTTTTTGCGAGACAGTAACGCAATTTATTGCTGTCTTTGGTCCATTTTCGTGATCTTCTCCAAGAATTTTTTTTATAGGCTTTTGGAAGCCTTTTAGTTTGAAATGTTCCATAGTGCATAATCTAAACTTACTTACAGACACTTGTGACGTGACGTGTCACTCCAGTTTAGCTTCACCGCTAGGTCCTGTCTTGACAAAGAAATACCGTAGATACAAACGATTCACGGGCTTGAAAACGAGAAAAAGAAACGACAAAAGACAAAGCAAAATTATTTCTGACCAAGAATTTAGTCTTCATCGCTGGTTCCCTGGGAAAATTATCATTCCATATATGTGAATACATTATAGCTTTAGGTGACCCCAATCATTAGGTTCCCTGTAGCCAGCTAGTATTAAACAATGTATAGTTGGTAAACGAGTTCTAATACCGGAAGTCTATGTTCTGCGAAAGGGAAAGATCAGAAAATTCCCAGTGGTTACTTGGCTGTGCCGACTGTTCATTGCAATTTCATTTCCTTTAGTCTTGTAGCCAGAATGATCAAAATCGTGTGAGTGTTGGGTGTAGGAAGGGTCCGAGGGATTTGGGGTAAAAGAGCCGAAAGAGTTTACCTTGGATTAAGTTACAATTTCAGACCAAAATTGATTCTAAAAACTTAGGTGCAATTGATATTACCTCAGTTTCATCTCAGTGTATTTGAGTGAGACATATTTTCTTCTAAAGTCCCACCATGCGACACCTTTCTTATCATTTTTATCGCCCAGGTATTTTCCGTTTAGATTGGACATGTGGCAATTGTTGTACCACCAGGCGCCTGTACGCTGCATAGCACAGTTCCTGCTACCTCTGTCATTATCTCTATCTTTTGTACTAAACGCCATTTTATTATGCCATGCTAACGAATCTCCCGCTGTCCCTGAATATGAACCCACATCAAGTCGATACTGCGCCTGCTCATCACCAATCTTGAACTTGCCATATTTGGCATACGCTTTACCTCCGTTCCAGTCCTCTAGCTCCACTCGTAGAGAACTGGGTCTAGTGGCCGTCAGCCTGTGGATCTTGTCGTTTCCTAACCAGAACTCAGCAGTCAGCTGACCAAAGCCTGCTTTGTAGCCGCCCCATCCCCGATAGAAGTCTACCGAGCCATCCTGTCTTCGTTGAAACACGGTCCAGCCTCCACCGTCAGTGCGCATGTCACAGTAGACACTGAAGTGTCCTGTACCGTCTGGGTTGATAGAGTACACTCCACTCTGAGTATAGCCTGATTTTAACAGATCTGAACAATCTGACAAAATACAATAAACGCAGCGACTTCAGTTTAATTTTTAGTTCTTTTTAAAATCACATAACTAGTTTATGTGGCTCACTATGAAAACGAAACCTAATAGGTACTACAATTTGAAACAAATGTGAAATTTTAAATGAAAAACCCTAAGCCACTCTAAAATTGTGTTTTCAACCATTAACAGGTACAACGAGGTTCCTCTGCAGCGCCATACAGGGATTTAATTCCCCCACAGGAGTAAGCCCTGCCTTGTGTAAACGTACTAACATTGGAAATACTAGTGGTAATCAAAGATTATGATTGCTTTCTTCCCCGTCATTTTAAAACATATACCTTAAATGATTTCACTAGCTGACTTTCAACCTTTGTCCATTGTTAAAATCAACATTTTTCATCAACAACCGAGGTTTTACAGACAAATATATCATAGTGTTAAAGTCCATGCCAATGAAAAGGTCCCCTATATAAACCACGATTGGTTGATACGTTGCGTGACGGCGCCAGTTCCCGTAGACTCACGAAAATGTTTACATTATTGCGTGCTAAATATTTTCCCATTAACTGGTAATGTATAAGCGAAAAGGTAATTTGTATAAGTATATTTGTTTTTGTACATTATCCTAAGCTGGAAGCACAAATATAAGCAAACATTTGCAATCGCGTGCTTCTTTATCGTAAACAAACTCTCTGCGACTGATTCGAATGATGAATAAAAGTAGACAGTCTTTGCGCAGATGACGTATGACATATGACATATGACATATGACGTCATTCGAAATGCCGATGTTTGACAAAAAAGTCACCCCTGAAACCACAGGACACCCAAAATTATGAACTGCGTTCTGCGAACGCAACATTCTCGTCCCCAGAGGCCGCGCTCCTTTTGGTCAGCACCAATTCAATTTCAATTCAATTCTGTTTATTTACCGAGAATCGAGACCTCTGGGAAGGTCCAATTTTCTGAGCATGCGCAGAGTAATCGTTTTGTATTCTCACCCAATCAGATTTGCAGACTTGACTCTGAGCGTGCGCAGAGTGACGGGAAGTCTGTGAATCACGGACTTCCGGTGTTGGACCTTCCTAGAGGTCGCGATTCTTGGTGCTGACCCAAAGGAGCGCGGCCTCTGGGGACGAGAATGCGAACGCAATAAAGTAAACTTGTTAAGACTGGCTGACTGTTACGATCGAGAAACGCCGGTCAACGTCCTATTTGACAAATCGCTCATATTTTGCCCAAAGATACCCTTAGGTGACCTAATTCGAAAAATCATATTTAAAGGTTCCAACGAATTTTTATTTTTCAGAAATTCGCGAAAATTTGAAAGCGCGGTCAAAGTGCGGTTTTTCGTGGAATAAAATGACCGAAATAAAGTGCGAGGACGAAGCGCTGCTTAAGTCTTAAAATAAACTCAATTGACTTTAAACTTCACACAAATGTGGAACAACCACTCTAATTTATTCCTCGCTTTAAACTAATCTCAGATATGTTGATATAGTGGTTTTTCGAACCATTTTAAAAACAGCTATGAAGCGTTTGAAAAATAACGGCAAAATATAGGCCATGTTTAACAGCATAAAAATACATCTGGTACCTCACTTTCCGATTATTTTACTTTACAGCCTTAAAATATCATTACTAAAGATATACCATGCCAAGTTTCATGCTCGAACTCGCAGTATTTCCCTTTGTGAAAAATGAAAATCTATGTCAATGCGTTGGGCGCAAATAACACAATAATTATACACGAACCAGAGACAAATCAATTTCAATGACGAAAGTAAAAGGCTATCATTAATTAGAATCCCGTCAATTCACTGCTATCAGTAGAAAAATAATGTCCACTGCATAAAAACTGTTGTGAAACGTTTTCGAACCATTGCGCGTTAACTTTGTTTAATTTTGTGTCCGCCGCCATGTCTAGTTTGTCATCGCGTGTATTTCCTTAATGTAAACAACACGTGAATGGTTGTCATAACAAACGCTAGAGATTTCCTGGAATCTTAATGTTTTCGATTCACCAAAACGCTGTAAGTTCGTTAAGACACAATAATGGGTCAACTTGGAATGCTGTTTAGCATCAAGGACGTTAAAGGACTGTAAATTAATCGAGTTGAAATATCTTGAAGCAAATCAAAATCGCGCCCTTATTCTAATTTGGTAAACAGCCGATCTCCGTTCGAGTTCAAGAAGTCGAGAGGTTAATCCGGCAATGTATTACCGGTACAACGACAAAATCAAACCGAGATCATCAAAATTGTAAGTTTAAAAGTGTAGTGGCAAGTTCCAAATAAATTTCGCCTATATAAATTGGAAACAAGATGTGAAACGGTCTGACCCGAAACAAATAAACAAAATATTAATACGACTTATTTAACCCGATAATGTTGCAGAAAACATACCTAAAAGCCGTCGATTCCCCTCAATACCACTCCGCAATACCTTAAAGAGCCCAAGCTTTCTGCTGTAAGAATCAGGCGCCTCATGAATCTGTATTTATTATATCGGCAACCATGCTGCGTGGCTGATATTCGAGACTCAGTAAAAGTTGTCACACAACTGTACGAGCAGCCCAGTCACGCTTTCACTGCTCTTGCGCAAATTTCCAACATTTGGCAATTTACATGAACCGACTACAAGTTTAAAGTAGTGACAGTAGATTAAAATGCGCTTTTTAAAGCTGTCCTATCGAGGAACAATTATTTCTTGTTTCTGAATGGCTCCTAGTTATAGCTACAGTTGGGGAGGGGGGCAGAGGGTATTCCCGGAAATTTCGGATATCTGTATGCCGTGGAAGATTAAGTGGTCTCCAGCTCTTAATGCCAACATTGAAACACTAGATGATTCTCGAAGTATCACATGGATCACTAAGCTAAATAATTTTGAGTGTAGCTCCGTTGAGTCAATTACCTGTTGGCGCGCATATTGCATTGACCGTGGACAGGTGGAAAAACAGTTAAACCGGAAAAGCCTATTGCACATTGTAATTTAGCGTTGTCCAACACGCAGTCGGTCTGGTTGTAATGTTAATCGTATTTGAGAGAATCTCAAGTTTTCTTTCGACACATACTGGGGTGACATACTACTAGCTGGGCGTGGCCGGGAGCCACGAGTCAAGTCAGTGAACTCGCCATGCTTAACCGAGAAGAGTGACTGCGACCTTAACATCAGTGCCATTATCAACGGGTGTGACCGAGGAAGCGTCTGCTAAGGTTTCCATGGATAGTAACCATGCACGGTAGGGGTGTGTTAGTGTCTTCAAGGCCGCTGCATTCGTGTCTTTTATAGGCTGTCTACTTTAGAGAGGCACTTGTCGCTGGAGAAATGTACTCAGTCCCTGGAGAGCTATTCCCTTATGGACTTAGCCAAAATGTGCTACAAACCCTGCTTGGAGCAGGCGTTGGCGCTTAACTCAAAGCCACAATAGGTCACCAGGAAGCCCTTGTTGCTTTAAAAAAGGTTTGGGCTCTCAGGGCAGTCAGTGACAAGCAGCAATCGTATCTTATGGCAAAATTCCGCATTGGTCAAACAACAGGCCGAAAGCTTGACACCGAAATGGTGGCGCGGGAATGCGCAGTGCCCGGGATCCTTATAATATTCGTGCTTTTTCAGGTGCTAGTTTTTCTCTTACCTAAGTGCCGCAATCTGCTAAAGTGATCCTGATGAGATGCATGTTCAGGCATCTGAAGAGGAGAGAAATTTTAGTCAGGCAAAGGAAGTTGTAGAAATACTCCAGCTCCAGCATCCTTTGGTACACGACCAGCAAGACTCCTGTGCCTTGGCGATGGAGGGTGACCTAAAGAACCTGAAACTGTCTATGCTACCGTGCGGGTGCCAAGACATGGGACTAGATATACCTCTCCCACTCGTGCGCGGAAAAGCTCAATACTCGGCGCTTCTGAAGTATTTTACTAACAACTGCACTTGGCGGAAGTATTCTTAGGAACTGTCGGTGTTTGGCCTCTTCGGTATTTAGCAAACACCTCCTGCGGGGGAGGGGGGGGGGAGGGGAAGGGGAAGGATCGTTAAATTTTTGTAGAGAAGGAGAGGGAGTAGAGGAGAAAGACAGTTTAGAGGAAAACTAACGGCCGAATCGTCTCAACCTTGTTCCCAGGGTCTCTCATCTCAGCGCCCCCTGGAGCGAGCTCAGCATCAGTTCATTAGAATAACACAGAGGCCTATTAGGGTAAAGCGTAGGGACAATCTGCAGTCCTTCCACTAGTGGCTCACTATCACTCTTCACGGTTAAGCATGGCAAATTGACTGACTTGACTCGTGGCTCCCGGCCACGCCCAGCTAGTAGTATGTCACCCCAGTATGTGTCGAAAGAAAACTTGAGATTCTCTCAAATACGATTAACATTACAACCAGACCGACTGCGTGTTGGACAACGCTAAATTACAATGTGCAATAGGCTTTTCCGGTTTAACTGTTTTTCCACCTGTCCACGGTCAATGCAATATGCGCGCCAACAGGTAATTGACTCAGCGGAGCTACACTCAAAATTATTTAGCTTAGTGATCCATGTGATACTTCGAGAATCATCTAGTGTTTCAGTGTTGGCGTTAAGAGCTGGAGACCACTTAATCTTCCACGGCATACAGATATCCGAAATTTCCGGGAATACCCTCTGCCCCCCTCCCCAACTGTAGCTATAACTAGGAGCCATTCAGAAACAAGAAATAATTGTTCCTCGATAGGACAGCTTTAAAAAGCGCATTTTAATCTACTGTCACTACTTTAAACTTGTAGTCGGTTCATGTAAATTGCCAAATGTTGGAAATTTGCGCAAGAGCAGTGAAAGCGTGACTGGGCTGCTCGTACAGTTGTGTGACAACTTTTACTGAGTCTCGAATATCAGCCACGCAGCATGGTTGCCGATATACTAAATACAGATTCATGAGGCGCCTGATTCTTACAGCAGAAAGCTTGGGCTCTTTAAGGCAATGCGGAGTGTTATTGAGGGGAATCGACCGCTTTTAGGTATGTTTTCTGTAACGTTTTCGGGTTAAATTAGTCGTATTAATATTTTGTTTATTTGTTTCGGGTCAGACCGTTTCACATCTTGTTTCCAATTTATATAGGCGAAATTTATTTGGAACTTGCCACTACACTTTTAAACTGACACTTTTGATGATCTCGGTTTTATTTTGTTGTTGTACCGGTAATACATTGCCGGATTAACCTCTCGACTTCTTGAACTTGAACGGAGATTGGCTGTTTACCAAATTAGAATAAGGGCGCGATTTTGATTTGCTTCAAGATATTTCAACTCGATTAATTTACAGTCCTTTAACGTCCGTGATGCTAAACAGCATTCCAAGTTGACTCATTATTGTGTCTTAACGAACTTACAGCGTTTTGGTGAATCGAAAACATTAAGATTCCAGGAAATCTCTAGCGTTTGTTATGACAACCATTCACGTGTTGTTTACATTAAGGAAATACACGCGATGACAAACTAGACATGGCGGCGGACACAAAATTAAACAAAGTTAACGCGCAATGGTTCGAAAACGTCTAACAACAGTTTTTATGCAGTGGACATTATTTTTCTACTGATAGCAGTGAATTGACGGGATTCTAATTAATGATAGCCTTTTACTTTCGTCATTGAAATTGATTTGTCTCTGGTTCGTGCATAATTATTGTGTTATTTGCGCCCAACACATTGACATAGATTTTCATTTTTCACAAAGGGAAATACTGCGAGTTCGAGCATGAAACTTGGCATGGTATATCTTTAGTAATGATATTTTAAGGCTGTAAAGTAAAATAATCGGAAAGTGAGGTACCAGATGTATTTTTATGCTGTTAAACATGGCCTATATTTTGCCGTTATTTTTCACACGCTTCATAATTGCTTTTAAAATGGTTCGGAAAACCACTATATCAACATATCTGAGATTAGTTTAAAGCGAGGAATAAATTAGAGTGGTTGTTCCACATTTGTGTGAAGTTTGAAGTCAATTGAGTTTATTTTAAGGCTTAAGCAGCGCTTCGTCCTCGCTTATTTCGGTCATTTTATTCCACGAAAAACCGCACTTTGACCGCGCTTTCAAATTTTCGCGAATTTCTGAAAAATAAAAATTCGCTGGAACCTTTAAATATGATTTTTCGAATTAGGTCACCTAAGGGTATCTTTGGGCAAAATATGAGCGATTTGTCAAATAGGACGTTGACCGGCGTTTCTCGATCCTAACAGTCAGCCATTCTTAACAATCTCATCTAGTTGAAGGCCGACCGTTTGCCTGCTTACATCATCATGCTGGAGATGTTGTCTCTGCCAGTGGTTTGATCTGGGGATTTCAATTAGATATCTTCGTATTTCGAGTCCGACCTCCTGACATCCATTAATACGCAACTTTCAAAAGACGACAAATCAAATCGGTCCTTCAAAACCACCGGGCAGACGAGAGGACTTAGCGCAATGTGACAAAGAGAACCAAAAAATTTATAACTTACCTTTACCTCTTGCTAGAAGAACTTCAACATAATATATGGCCTCGATATCAAACACTCCTGCGCTTGTAGCCACACAAATGTAGTTCCCTGAATCCTCTTTTTTTAAATCTCTCAAGACAAGGGCATCGTTTGCCCTGTGACTCCTCCCCACGGGAAGTGCTGCTCCCTGTCTTTTCCAGCTAATTACTGGTCGTGGATCACCGATGGCGCTGCAGTTCAAAGTTACAGTGGTGCCATTTGCAGCAGAGACCTTTCCAGGCGGTTTAACGGTGAACACAGGAGGGGAAACCACAACTAGTAGAGTTTTCCTTTCAACATTTCCTAAAAAGTTGACTGCTGAGCAGAAGTAGGCGTCAGAATCAACTTTACGGGCATCTGAGATTTGTAAAGCGGTGTTGTTATACTGCACCCTGCCCTGGGGCAACTGACCAGATAACTTCCTCCAGGTGACCACAGGAGCCGGGTAACCGGCCACGTGACAGGTGGGTAAAGTGACGTTACTTCCTTCAATGACGTGATAAGGTCCGGGATGTAGAGTAACACGAGGATGCACTGCAGTCAAATGAAAAACATTTAGCCTCATTTTTTGACTTAAACACCAACTGAACTTTTTTAAAAACGAAATGTCAACCACTCTCATGTGGAAGGCATGGCACTCCCTTTGACAGAAAATAATTCATTTTGTGACATTATCATCACCAGAAGCTTACCATTTACTGTCAATCGCACCACTTTCTGTGAATTCCCGAGGATGTTTGTAGCTGAACACTGATACAAGCCTGCCTCACTTCCGGTTACGTGCTTTAACTGCAACTTTCCTCCTGAAACCGCTGATTGACTGACTTCTGACTGACTTTTCAGTTTACTCCACGCTAGTGCAGGCGCAGGATTACCGCTGGCTGTACACTGAAACAAGGCTGTTCCACCTTCGTTCACTGTCAACGTCACAGGAAAAACAGCAACAGTAGGAGATGAAACCGATTCGCCGGGCTCGCCTTTCATTCCCGGCATGCCTGCAGACCCTATTTCTCCTTTGTCGCCTTTGGTTCCAGGCTCTCCCTTTAATCCTTCAGGTCCGATAATGCCTTGATCTCCTTTTTTTCCATTTCTTCCTTTCTGTCCTCTTCGTCCCCGGGCTCCTTTTGTTCCAGGGGGACCGGGAGGGCCTGGGGGACATGATGAGCACGTGACACTCTTTGATTGACACAGATGTGCTCTCCATTCTGATAAAAGACGCTCGTTGATTTTGATGGTGGTTTCTGCAGTGTCTTTCGCTTCTGTGGTGTTCTTACTTGATGAAACTTGACGTCTGTCTCTATGGAGGATTTGAATTTCTACCAACAAATACAACTTCAGTAAATGAATTAAAATCTACATTTTATAGTCACCAAGGCGTGGGAGCAAACTATTCCTTCGAAAAGCTTAACTGATCATTAAAAGCTATTAAATAAAGAACCACTTGCTCTTCGTTAGAAGTGAAACAAAAACCTCTTGGATGCGTTTTTGTTAACTTCTGGCAAAGCTGATAAATAATCCTGTTTAATTTATACTACTCAGACGACTGCGAAAACTGATGTTAGAGACAAATTAAGCTTACATGAGTGTAATGCAATGAATCCTAATGCAGAAATCTGTCACAACCGACACAACAAGGTCGTATTTGAAATGACTAAAGCAAATTTTGTGCGAATGATTACTATTCTCCTGAAATTGTCTGCATTTGATTTGAGAGAACTTGACCTGCTAACCTCCGGATTTGTTTGCCACAGCAGATGGGAAGCAATGAGAAGTGCGACAACACGCAATCAGGCTATATTTGTTCGGCGTCCCTTTCTTTTATTAACATTAAGTCGCTTATAAATTTCCTTCAGGACAAAGTTGTGGTTGCCAAAACATAATGGTAACTCCCAGCTCGTACTCTATTAAGACCAACTTACCAGGAGCATTCTTGATTTTCATGTCTGCGTCGTTTGACTTCGGCTTGGCCTCTGCAACGTTTTCAAGAGCGTTTATTCTGTTCTTCTGCTCGTTCATCTCCAATTCCACTCTTATAAATCCAACGCAGTAAAACACAATAGACAAAACAGAAATGATGGAAGAAAACGAAGGCAATGTCTGCTTTTGAACGGCAGCCATTTCGATCGGTGATTTGAACAATTTGCAATTCTGCTTTAGGTTGTTTCGTGATACTAAGATCATGACTGTGATGTGCCAAGATTTCTGCTGTTTATATACTATAAGTTCAAGTTCGTTCAGGATTTGAAATGCTATTGGTTTTTAGTGTGACATTTTAGCATGTGTTGAAAGACTCTTGATCAAAAGCTGTCGGCATTTCCGGAGTACACCACCACATAGGAAGTACATTTACAGACTAAAACTTCACATTACCCGAGTCAGAGCAGCAAGTCAACAGGAATTTTGGTTCGTTTTTTAATGGCGATTGTGAACCAGTACAAACTTCGTGTAGAATGAGTTTTCCACACAAAGCGCCAATTCTAAACCCACTCACCAGGAGAACAAAGTTCAAATTAGTCCTGGTGCATTCTAAAATTAGATGCTTTTGAAATTTGAACGTGCCAAACATGTAAGAAGTCATTATTTTGATTTCGTTTCCAGGGTTGCGACTTTCCGAAACACAGTGCCAAAACAGTCCACTTTATCTTCTTGCTATTATTATTGAAACTTAACGGTCGGGAATGATAAAAGGTGAGGAAACTGGGTCGCTTACACAAGCACTGATTTTTGGCACATTATCATGCATGTTTTAGATAAGCTTATTTTAACCAGACTCACGCGTCACGAAGAGCGTTCAGCCCTGCCTACAAGGTCGGGGGCGTGCGCTAGGGCGGGAAAAATAAAGTCATACTCGACGGACTGCCAAAAGAGGGAGGGTTGTCCAATACACACAAACGGATTCCCCGACACAGGGCATACAAAACACAAACGTGTGTTAGGGCCCGCTTTAAGTTCGAAGATTATACATTGTATTTACTTGTATTTAGCGTGTGTTTGGGCTCGCACGCTTTAAGAACGAAGAATAAACATATTGTATTTATTTGGCGCTTTTGGGCTCGCACGCTTTATACAGTTTACACATGGCATACCGATCGGCTGTCTACTTTTCCATTGGTACCAATGGTACGAATGGTACCAATCGACAAGTAGTTTACGTGCGGCTCTCGGTGCAACCTCCGTGCAACCTCCGGTTGCGACCACCTCTCGTGAGCGACCACCTCTCCTCAGCGACCAGCTTTCCAAAATAAAAAAAGTTTCCCAGTCAAATCACTACATTGGGAACCTCCAACCTCGTCCCCAGGGTCTCTCATCTTACCGCCCCCTGGAGCGAGCGAGGAGAGACCCTGGTTGAATGTGGTCACGTGCAACTTTGACAATTGAGAACATCAGGGAGGGGTCCTCTGTAATCAGCAATTTGTCGCGTTGAGCTTTGTCGAATTCAAAGTATCGCGCTGCGACTGCCATTACCCGCGGTGTTTATCGATACTTAGCTTTCAGGCTCAAATTTCGAATAATATCTATTCCAGCGTTTACCTAAAGGTTAAGCAAGACTGTCTCGCGGCAATTTAGTGGTCGTGATTTTCAGTGTTGCTGTCTTACCCACTGGATTTATGGAAAGTCAGCCATATTTCAACGGTGGACGTCGAGCAGCGCAATTTCATCCTGTAGTAATTGTTGCTTCTCCTTTGAATGCACTCGATCAAATTGATGTAAAAAAATAGGAATGTCTCTAGGAAAACATATAGCTTTCTCAAAGTAAAGCTACGGCAGTCTGAAGAAAAGCTGGACGAAGATAAATATGATATTCGTGCAACGCACTGTGCTTGAAAACAGTTCTAATCAAATAGCCGGGCCCGGCGTCAACTGCGGTGTTACAATATAGAATGCAAGTAAGCAATATGTTCACGGAATATTTTAATCTTTGTTCCTGGAGAGCCAATACTTAGAGCCTTAAAACATATCTTGCAATAGAAACTAACCTAAACAAAGTATAAGCACGGCATAGTTAATTACAAAGGTGTCAAACTCTGAGAAGCGACGTGCAGTTACCAGCGGAAATCATGCAGACCTACGACCTCTAAAAATATGCTGTAACACAATCGAACGACTCCGCTCCACTTATAATTTCTTCTAATTCTCCTAATAACACGGCATAAAAAGTACCCCTCAGAAACACGCGTGAAGTAAAGAAAGGCCGAATGATCGAAAATTAAATGAGAATGTGCACAATTGTCACGAACCGTTGGAGTCACGTACACTAATTTATTAACGACACAATAAAAATTATATTTTTCTTTTTCTAGCCCCCTTTCCGTCGAAGATAAATCCGGTTTGTCAGCAACAACGGCGAAATGCATACCGCGACGAGTTCGTTGTATTATCCTTCGCGCTCTGCAAAGTTCGGGCCGGGGCGCAGACGGCGCAGTGAAACTTCACTAAATCTTTTCACCCTTTCGCTCCTTTCGAAGTGACTTTGGCTTTCAGTGATCAATTAAAAGGCCGTGAATTCTCTAAAGTTATTTAATCGCCGTTCACAAGACCTGCACTTCATTCTGAGGTAAAGATGAGTCAAAGATCTTCCATACAAAGCCTCGGCCGCGGTGTGCAATTCATTCGCCTTCTTGAAGAGATCTTTACAATATGTAACGTCCTTCACTGAACCAGACAACCTGCAGCGACTTGGATTTCCGCTATCAGATGTTGGATAATTCCTCGGCGTTTTCAGAATATTACCGCTGGACATTGCCGCAGAACGTCATATCGTTCTTGGTTTACTTTGGTGACAACACATACCGCACTCCCGAAGGCTAAGTAGAGACAAAATTCTTACGTGGCCGCCCATCCCTTCAATAATTTAATGAATGAGTTGCCAGTAATCGGATCCCCGTGTTTGCGCGAAGAACTCTAGGATCGTCAGGGGGCAAACATTGCTAGTTGCTAGAAGGAAATGTATGGCGAAAAGTTGTTTCGAGGTACAAGAAAACGATTTTTGAGAGAGATCAACGCTTTTTCGCCGTCGTTTTTATCGTAAATGGATTTGGGCGACGTTGATATGTGGAATATGTAAGTTTTTGTTCGAATAACCGTGAAATATGTGACAAAATCTACCGATAAACTCCGTTGCTTGCGTGAGGTTTTATTGTGAAATTTACATCGCGTGATGGTCTGAAAATATTACAAAGTCAATTAGGTATAAATCGAGAGGAAATAACCCAGTAAAGCCTTTTAAGTTGTGTACAGGCTACTTTTGGCTTATTTGAAAGCTCAGTCATACATATAACACTGGAAATAAGCCCGGTGGCGATCATTGTACCGTCTGTGGTTGATTTAATGTCAAATGAGTCCGCGCGACTCACATGACTCAAGCTGTGTGGCTACTGTTTTGCTCAAAGCCTTTGTTTTGCTTTTACAAGCACGTATTTCAGTGATTTTCCTTTTCTATAACAGATCAAAGGTGGCTCCTTGAATATATCTCTGATTATTTGTATTCAAAAGTGCCATTTGTGCGTGATTATGCTTTCCAAAGTTTGGTATTGACGGTTGAGTGAAATTGCCCGATACAAAGGGTAGTAGTTCCTTCTGCAATTTTCGATTTCTGTTTTAGAGCTTCTTTCCTGTCTTTATGTTTAACTTCTCGGAGGGTCTTTTCTACCATTTGCTCCGGGTAGCCTCTCGAGATCAGGTGTGTATTGAAATTTTCAATATTCTCTTTAATGTATTTCACAATAAACTTCACGCAAGCAAAAGGGAGTTTATCGGTAAATTTTATCACTTATTCCACGGTTATTCAAACAAAAACTTACATTTTCCATGTATCAACATTGCTAAAATCCATTTGCGATAAAACAACGGCGAAAAAGCGTTGATCTCTCTCCAAAACCATGTTTTTGGGCGTCGAAACAACTTTTCGCCATACATTTCCTTCTAGCGACTTGCAATGTTTGCCCCCTGACGATCCCAGAGTTCTCTGCGCAAACACGGGTATTGGATTACTGGCAACTCATTCATTGTCATCTCCCAGGGTCTCTCCTAGCTCGCTCCAGGGGGCGGTAAGATGAGAGACCCTGGGAACGAGGCTGGGGAACCTCTTGTAAGCGACCATCTCTCGTAAGCGACTGCGACCACTTTTAGAGCTAAAAGTTTGAAATTTTCTTTTGTTTGTAACCTCCCGTAAGCGACCACTTGACAGATAATAGAGAGGAAATTAGGTAATAAGGTGTTGTAACTTCGTCGTATTCCTAAGAAGAGAGATACAAGAGATGGAAATTTCTCAATGGAAGAACCGGATTTTTTTCTTCGAAATTGACTTTTCACATGAATAAAACATTGGCGCATGGGGTAAGTCTCCGCAGTTTCCGCATTCTAGTGAGGAAAAATTTAGATTCAGTATGGTCTAAACTCTCCTAAGCGACCACCTCTCGTAAGGGACCACCTAGGCTTGACATTTTGGATGGGAGGTAGGGAGGCTTACGGGAGGTTCGACTGTGTATGCAGTTTACAAATGGTATACCAATCGATTAACTACTTTTCCATTGGAATCGATTTGTACCAATGGCACTAATGGCACCAATCGACAAATCTCTTACGCACACCTCTCAAGTGTTAATGAGATGCAGTTTACAAATGCTCAAACTAGCTTAATGGCTTAGATACTACCACATGTGTAGTATTTGGGGCGCTTTTTAAGCTTAGCCTCCATCGTAGTCTTCAGCACTGCACTGACGAGGCCCAAAAGGCCGAAACAGTACTGTCTGCAGTATCTAAGCGAATAGCATGTAGCATGCGAAACGTCAAGAAAATTTTAGATTGTTGTTCCAAACCATGCGTAGTTCATGTGTTATGTTTGTTGCCGCTGTCTGCATTTTATTTCTTGTTAAATATCTAACCGATTTTTTAAAAACATGCCCGCTATTTTGGTGCAAAGTCTTTAACACGGTTTTCATAAATTCAGACATATATTGGCACAGAATGTCCTAAACTGCTCAGGGAATTCCCTAGTTTGACTCTAAAAGCTCTAGAAAGATCGACAGAAATTAGACACGCTCGTTTCTCGACCTTTCTGGGTCATGCAGAAATATATGTCTGGATTTATGAAAACGGTGTTAAAGACTGAATCAAGTGTTTTTTGATTTTTTTTTTTTTTTTCATTTGTTTTGTCTGCTTTCGCTATGACAGCAGCTTGTAAATCTTACCTAGCATGAAATGTAGAAACTCCTTGCCGCATGTTTCATTTATTTAGGTATTTTTTTTCATTCTTTATCCACCACCCCCCCCCCCCCCCCCCCGCCACCCCCTTTTCAATTTGTGTTAAGTTTAGCCCAGGCTACACTCGTCTGAATTCAGTTCGCGCGGTGACTCTGACAAGGAGCGACCGATTAGCGTTCTGTATTTGCTGTCTACAGGAAGTCTGCCCGAGGAATCATTAAGTCCAATGAAGGCCCAAGTCTAACGATTTGCCAGCAAGCGTCGTCCATTATCGTACTTGAGGCTGGCCTGAGGAGATGTGTAAACTGTACGGGTCACATTTAGTTCCGGAACAGTAGGCCGTTTGCTTTGTAGCGATAATGTTGTACTTGCTTTAGACGGCAAAAATCTTTAGCCACATCAATTCAGGGCTTAGACGTGCAATGGACTAGACATTTCTAGCTGCTGTTGGCGTTATTTGCTCTAAACTTTGATGTAGCTATAGACTAAAAAATCTGTTGAAATCTGGATGTGCCATTCTGCGCTCGACAAAATTAAAGTACATCCGGGACATTGCTATTTGCGAGCAAAACATGGCCACGAGCAGAGAGAAGAACATGAGTTCAAGCGCTGATCTTGAGTAGAATTTCCTTGTTTTATCAATTTTAGGCGTTCTCGGCTTAGCTAAGTGTTAGAACTGTCTGTGATTCGCCAGCGCGGAAGAAATTTATTTGCGTGGCTTCCGGGCGATAATTGACGTAACGATAACATGTTGAGTGTTTGCTTACTGCTAACTATGGCCTAGTTTGTTTGAATTTCAATCGATTCTCGATGTAGGAAGCTCTTGTTCAGTCCATGTAGGACGATGCAGGACTTTAGAAAGCAATAGATTGGCTCTCCGCCGCGGTTTTGATATCTGTACGTTCGTGTTGATTTAGACTCCAATTTCATGTTAAAAGCACTCTTAATTAAACTGTACAGTTCATGATTCAACGAAAAGACGGTGAATTTAGTCTTCCTGGCCTCAAAAGGCATACAGGAGAGTTATTTGCTGCTATTTGAGCTACGATAAGCCTCGTGGAAAGCTAGCTCTAGGACAGAATTGTAGCAAGATTATCAGTGACAAGTCAAATTCTGTGGCTATGTTTTTGCGAATCCGGTCAGATATATATATATACACGTCTGGATTTATGAAAACCGTGCTAATTTCAACACAACCACCCTGACACTTTTCCAAGAAAACACACAAGCTTTTTCACTCGATCAACCACAGGCACTCTGTCAACACACAGCCTACTCACCCACCTTGCTTGTGTCTGGCTAGCTGGCTGCCAGCCCCTAAGACTGCAGAGCGTTGCTGGCCAAGGCTGTCCTGCAAAGAAAATGAGCAGTTTTAACTGAGGAAAGTGCCTCTCTCTGTGACCCACCCCACCCCCCTTGGGTTAGGTCCTGGCAGCCCCGCTTGGTATCTGCTGGTAACCAGGTCCCAGGGCTATCTTCTTCCACCCTCCTTGACGGAAGCCCCCCTGGCTTTTCAAGCACCTCAAAGGCCTCCCTGCCGGCTTTCGTCGCCAGGCAGGTGGGCAAGTTTTGCCCCAAATTTGACACGGTTTTCATAAATTCGGACAACGCTGGAGGTGTTTTTCCACTGGTTTATTTTCGTGCCGTTGATGATAGAGGTGTTAATTTCATCCAGAATGTGTTTGCTTATTACACCGATTTCAGACTTTGATGGGTTTATTAGACGACACGTTGGATGGTCTTGAAAATTGGGCTTGTGATCCTTCAACGTGATAAATGCTTCTTTCTTAGCTGGTAAATGCTTCTTTTCACTTATTGATAAGCACTTCCCCAAATCTAACCCACTTCATAACATTTTTAACCGTAACACACTCAAATTAAGCTACAGCTGCATGGGTAACATCAAAACAATCATATCTAACCATAACAAAGCTGAAATTAACAAATCCACACGTACTAATGACCAAACGAAAAATTGCAACTGCCGGAAATCTACCACGTGTCCCATGGATGGAAATTGTAGCATGGAAAGCGTAATTTACCAGGCCGAAGTCATCACACCAACCACGAAAGAGACATACATTGGACTCTGTGACACTACATTCAAATTAAGATATCGTAATCATGTATGTTCTTTTCGAAATGAGCGGTACAAACACGCTACTGAACTAAGCAAATACATATGGAGCCTGAAAGATCAGAGCATTAAGTATGACATCAAGTGGCGCATAGGCTAGGTCTTATTCGAATGTTACCAAGAGATGTAATTTGTGTTTGTGGGAGAAATTTTTATCTTATGTAAACCGGAAATGTCAACTCTGAACAGCAGAAATGAGCTTGCATCGTGTTGCAGACATGCTAGGAAATTCTTGCTGAAAAATGTTATCATCTAATTAGCGATTAAGATCCCGCGTGACGCGACAGGTGACACGCAACACATCTAGTATGTAATTGTATTGTTCTGTATTTTCAAATATCTTTGGATGTAACCGTTTTTTCTGGCAGTCGCCTGATGATTGCCTCGCATGAGGCATGAAACTCGGAGTAGCGATTAAATGACCATATAACCTAGCTCTTGAGTTTTTACTGTTATTCCCGCTCTAGTTCAGCTATTGAGCACTTTATAGTAGAGGAGAATTTCACTCCATTTTTTGGTTATATATATATATATATATATATATATATATATATATATATATATACACCAATCGACTGAGGAGCTTTCCATTCGTACCAATTTGTACCAATGGTAAGGCTACTTTGACGAATGGTGATCATTTACCAATGGTACGATTGGTGAAGGTGTTTTTACGTTTGGTATTTGTTTGTGTATATTGGACATTTGGGAAAAGACGGGTTGCTGCAAGTCGAGTTGATGAAGCACAGATTTCAGAAATTAATCGCCTCTGTAAGAGACAAGACACAATCTTTCCAAGATTTTTTTCAACTATTTTGAAGTAGACAGAAATACAAGTGTTTGTCTTTGTAACAGAAAAGTGGACAGTTTTCCTTAAAAAATTAAAATAGTTTAGTGTGTTGAATTGATGTAGGCGTTGTCCAGGTAACACGCATGCGTAATTGGTTTTGGGTGTGTCCAGGCAGATATGTGACCATTCGCGTCCCCATAGCCCTTTTCGCTTCTCTTAGCCGGCGGGGCCTTGGCACGAGAATCGAAGGGCTCTGGGGACATGGGATTTTCGAAGTAATTCGAATTTTTTTTTGATTGGCTGTTTGAAAACAAAGAAATTTTAAACGGAAGTCAGAATGTTCGCGCGGATTGCTGGTGCGAAAATATGGAACAGCTGTGACCAGCGGTGTTTAAAGTGGAGGACATCGAGGATTTGGGAGAAAATTTTCCCAATTCTCTAT